>NW_016825567.1:1391436-1395708 GCF_001698545.2 Rhinopithecus bieti | reverse complement strand
TTTTTTTTTTTTTTTTTTTTTTGAGACGGAATTTTGCTCTTGTTGCCCAGGCTGGAGGGCAATGGCGTGATCTTGGCTCACTGCTGACTCCGCCTCCCGGGTTCAAGCGATTCTCCTGCCTCCCCAGTAGCTGGGATTACAGACATGCACCACCACACCTGGCTAATTTTGTATTTTTCGTAGAGATGGGGTTTCACCATATTGGCCAGGCTGCTCTCAAACTCCTGACCTCGTGCTCTGCCCGCATTGGCCTCCCAAAGTGCTGGATAACAGGCATGAGCCACCGTAGGTCGAGGTTACTTTTCTTCAGCGAGTGAAAGATAACACAGAGCACGCTTTCATTGACTCTCCATGTGTGTGCCCCACTTCCCCCTTCCTCCCCACACCAAATTTATTTTTCTCTCCATTCTTCTATTCACCTAAATCTGTCAGTTACTGCTGTTTAAAAAAGTATAATCTTGGATTTCATATCCAGATCGTTTGTATTCAGTTTCTAAATTTATAATATATAAATGTGAACTAAATACATTTTTGAAGAAACTTATGAAATCTTGTTTATACCAATTTTTTGGCATCACAACTGAATTTAACTGGTTTCAAAAACTATTGTCAAAAAGTTTATGTCAGAGGTTAGTGGCCAGATGCTATTTTAAATCCAATTGTGTTTCTGAGCAAAATCGTAAGTAGTCTCAAAGGCATGAGACTCATAGAATTTTTTTTTTCACTATGACTCACAAAGTTTGCAAACATAAATTTGGTGGGCTATGCTTCAGATAGGAGGGAAAAAAATTCATTATCTTTCTACTCTTCTCAGGAAGCTTTTTTATCATTGCTTTCAGCCAAAAATTTTGAAGTAAGACAAGATGCAAAATTTGTTATTGTATTCATTATATTTGGGCCTATATTCTTGACTGTAGTAGTTAGAGGAGGCTGAACTCTGGGAACAAATAGACTCAAACATACAATGAGGCAACAAAAAAAAAGTTTGGTTCCCACTAGCCTAAAAGTCCATAATAATTTAGTTTAGTGAAAGGTGGGGAGTGAAATGGGGTAGGAGTAAGGATATTCTGCTGCACAGAATCATTCAGGGGCTCACATAATGGCAGCTTTGTTATCTTCAACATGTAGATTTCAAGGTCACCCTGAAAGCTAATGGGTTACTATTCCCATTAGCTAGAAAGTAAAATAAGCATAGCAGAGCATGCGTGGGAAGTTTTATAGGCCATGCCTGGAAGTGGCCCATGTCACTTCTGCTTACATTGCTTGCACTAGAACTCAGTCACAGGGTCAAAGCTAACCCCAAACCAGGCTAGACAATGTAGTACAAGCAGTAGGTGCGGGAAGAAGGTGAAAACATTATTCGATAAATTACCTTTACCCCATTGGATAATCTAGAAAATTCTATCAGGACACTGAATTCTTAGAATTACACAACTTGACTCCTAAAGAATTCACAAATCATCAGCTGTTCTCAGTACAGAACAACTCATGAGAGACTACATCCTCAAGTGAATTACATGGAGCTTCAAAGTCCTTTTGACATCCACAGAGAAAAACAGAAGGGTTTGCAAACCCAATATGCTCACAAAGATGAAACAGCATTAACAAATGTAGCATTTCTGAACTTCAGCTAATTACTGCTATACTTCCCTCCATCCTATTATGTAAATGTATACTAGCTGGTTATACGAAATGTGGAAAACACTCTCAACATCTCTTCTAGGATACAGAACACTTATTTGTTTAGACTAGGTCAAATTATGATTTATTGCAGAAAAAAATTAATATGCATTAGGCTACTATGTCTCATATTACTTAAAATTTATACTTTTATCTAAATTGCTCACCTAAACCTTTAAACAACTGGGGAGGATGCTTAAGATATTTTTTCTTTATAATTGCCACCAAACTGCTTTTAAGTTCTTGGTAGACTGAATATATATGGTTCTCAAGGCATTAAGAGTAGAGTAGTGAATCTTATAAACACGGAACACACCCACAGTGCCCTAAATAAAATTTTGTTATCGTCTTTCATTTTATCTATGAAATACACAACTGTTTAATGCCCCTGGCACAGTGGGCATTTTGTTTTGTTTTTATTTGTTTGTTTTTTGCACTGCTGTTAACTTTCTGTGTAGCAGCAAGTAGGCCAACTGCATGATGCTGGGATTTCATTATGTTCACTATTAAACAAAAGCTCTTATTTTAGACAGCATGTGAGCAAACCTATTCTGGTGCAGCATCGTTCTAAAGGATTATTTATTGTGATTGTTTTCTCTATTCACTGGGAATCCTATCTTTCTTGGTTCTGCACTTTCAGTGTCAGCCATTCTGACAGCTAGCACCTGTGCACATTCTGGTTATTGAAATAGTTTCTTTTAATAAACAGTGTTCCTCTCTTCTCATCCTGAAGAGTTTACTATCTTTCTAAAAGTCTCCCTAGTTTACACAGTTTGTTGAGAATAATTAGGTTCCTTTTTCAATTTATATGAAAGCAGGCTAGTACAGTGAAAGCAGCCTCAGACCTAGAATTAGGATTTTAAAGTTTCATTCTGATCCCTTACATGAATTAATTTCCAAAGCTACCTAATTCAAATGTATACATCTATGAGATGAAGAAATTTGGCAATTTTATGAACAATCTTCAACTGTAGAATTCTAGGTGTGCATATTTTATATTTATTTATTTATTCAATCAACATACATTTATTACCAGTCACTGTACTAGGTACTGGGAATAATAATATGCACTAAGTCTTCTCATATATTAACTCAGTTAATCTTCATGCTCTCATTTTATAGTTGAAGAAACCGGCATACACAAAGTTTAATGACTTGACCAAGTATGCATGGTCGTAAGCGACCCAGCTTGGATTTAAAGCCAGGGTGCCCAGCTACAGGGTCTGACTTCGTAGCCACTGTATTACATAGCCTGGAGGAGTTTCCCTTTTCATATATATATATATATATATANTGAGGATTTAAACTTATATTATTAAATTTGAATAAGAAATTATGACTCATACAATTTCCACTTTGGAAGATGTATTGAGTTCTTTGAGGTTTGGTAGATAAGCAATATAAAAATTATGTAGATGAACAATGTTTGCTCTCTGAGGATACCCGATTTAAAATGCGGGGCCGAGGTGGGCAGATCACGAGGTCAGGAGATCGAGACCATCCTGGCTAACACGGTGAAACCCCGTCTCTACTAAAAATACAAAAAATTAGCCAGGAGTATTGGTGGGTGCCTGTAGTCCCAGACACTTGGGAGGCTGAGGCAGGAGAATAGCGTGAACCCGGGAGGCGGAGCTTGCAGTGAGCCGAGATCTTGCCACTGCACTGCCACCTGGGTGACTGAGCGAGACTCTGTCTCAAAAAAAAAAAAGATAAATAAATAAATAATTAAAAGATTTAAAATGCGTATTAATTAAATATTACTAATATTATTAAAATTCTTTATTTTCTCATTCTTTTCCTATTTAACCTTGCAAAGGATGAGGGTTTTAAGTAAAACCTTCTTTAAGCATTTGTACATTTGTATATATTTTTAATGTCTTTCTAAGAAGACTTTATGTAAACACACACAACACATACTAACATATGTTTGTGTGTATGTATGTATCTATTTGTGTGTGTATGCACATTCTATATTATTTCATCTATAAATGTTTACTAGTATGGATTGTTAGGGAAGAAACTTCCATTTCCCTGACCTCATAATTCTATATGTAGAGTCTCTTTCGAGAATAATCTCCCTGCCCTGTGTTGCCATTCCAGTGAGAGGAAGATGAAGTATCAGAGTGTTAAATTGGAAGAAGAAATTAGGAATGCTGCCTGGTGCTTTCCTTGTTTAGAACCATCCTTCTCAGGAGGTACCTACATGGATTCCCTTCCATTCTCCCGATAATATGGTTGGCTTTCAATTTGTCATATTCCTGCTTCTATCTTTCAGTTGGTTATAAACTCATGAGGGAAGATTACTAGGCTTTGTATTGTGTTCTCTCAAACTTCACAGTTAAAAAAAAGTTTAATCTGTTTTCATTTATTTTGAATTACTTCAATACATCTTTATTAATTCTTTAAGGTATTTTTTCTTCATTTTGCTTTAGGTTTGTCTGACACAAGCAATATATCATTGTTTATTATATTAGTATATAATAAATACCAATGTATTAAAGCACAAAGCCAGTAATTTTTCCCTTTAGTGTTCAATTAATCATGTTAGTCTGTTATATTACTGATGTTTTCTTTCTTTTTTTTTTTTTTTTT
>NW_016825567.1:1310599-1387848 GCF_001698545.2 Rhinopithecus bieti | reverse complement strand
TTTTTTTTTGAGACAGAGTCTTGCTCTGTTGCCCCGAGCTGGAGTGCCATGGAGCAATCTCGGCTCACTGCAACCTGTCTCCCAAGTTCAAGTGAGTCTCCTGCCCCAGACTCACAAGTAGCTGGGATTACCGGTGCCCACCATCACGCCCAACTAATTTTTGTATTTTTAGTAGAGACAGAGTTTCGCCAAGCTGGCCAGGCTGGTCTCGAACTAACCTCAGGTGGCCCACCTGCCTTAGCCTCCCAAGAGTTTTCCTTTTTAAAGAGTTCACAGGCTACAGAGGAAGGTTGATATGTAAACAAAATGCTATTTTCTAATACTATTGATATACAAAGTCATTGGCCTTGCGCCAGTCATTCCTGTTGTTTTAAATGTATTATGACGAAGCTCACAACCAATCTTTAAGGTGCTTATAATTGTCTCCAGTTTGTTTTTTTTTTTTTATAGGAAAGCTGAGCCTCTGAGACATTAGCTAATTTTCCCAATATTCCATAGTTATAAGTGACTGAGCTAAGATTAAAACTCCTGTCTACCTGATTCCAAATCCCATTTTTGTTATCCTCTTTCACACTCCATTGCATAAACAGAATTTCTACTTTAAGGTTTTCTGAAATTTATGTCTTCATTACTGTACTTATTCTTTACATGAATTACATTTTAAAGGATGAAAAGTTTGCCCAGATTTGCCAACAATGCATAAGAGAACTAAATTATAATCCTTATTAATTTCTCAAAGAATTCACAAAGCAAAAGTCTGAGATTATCCAGAATCATTTGACACTGAAGCCTAACAGTGGCTTTAAATCTTTGCTCCCTGCCTGTTAGGTGGTGAATTCACGCAATCTCTAAAAGCTTAAATAATTATAGGAAAACATCAGAATGTCAGGAGTAGGTGGTACCAGAGAATGATTCCTCATTTTCTAAATGGGGAGATTGAGACCTAGATTTAAGTTTTTTGCCCAAAGTTGTACAATTAGTTAAGTAACTGAATTAAAAACAGAATTCCGATCTTCTGCCTTTCTCCTCTGTTTTATTTTCATTATCCTGTAAACTCATAATTTTATCATCTAGTAAATTTTGAAAAAGCAGTTGTGCCCATTGACTTACAGGTAAATATAGACTGAATAATTCAGTATATTTGGTGAGTGATTATTTGGCAATCCATATATTTAAAATGTTTCCAAGGTGACTGAATAAAATTCATTACAAATCTTCATTATATAGATGTCTTTCAAAAGTTGGTTTAGTATCACTATACGTGTGAGTAGAAATAAGAGGAAAGAGAGGAGAGGAAACAAATAATATGGCAGTCACAAATAAATTAACATTAAATAAATGTAATATAATAAATGTAATTAAATACATGTAAATAAATTAACATTAAATAAATGTAAATAAAATAATATTAAATATCATTAACATTAAATAAATGTTAATGAGGGTGAGAAAGACAAATAGAGAGAATAGATAAATAAGAAAGAAATGAGTGAAGACAAGCTAGCAAGCTTGAATGTACGAAGGATGTTTCCCCACAATTTGGATGCTTTTGTTCCAAATTTATCTGCCATAATTCTTGTACATACTGCTATTATTTATACTATTTCTACCATACTCTTCCCCTAATTATTCCACTTCTCTCCCTTCACACACATATACACATACACAAAACACGCAAACATGTGCATTGTCAGACATAAGCATATTTGGCAATTCCTCTGAAGTTTAATAATGATGATATGGCAAAGATCCAAGGGGATTAATTCAGTGTCGTTCATTCTATAAATGGCTCTCACATATTGGTTTAAAAGCATTCAATCCATAAATTATCTTGCTTAACGTACTGAAGCAACACTTTTTTTCTGGAAGCACAGAGGAAACATGCTGAAAAAGCTGGATTTAGATAAATACAGGTTATAAACTATATGTTTGTACTGACTAAAGTAATGTTTGAAACTTCTAGATCATTTTGAAGAGTATATTTGGCAAAAAGCACCCTGCGATGATTTTCAGGGTTTGGTCCTTTGACTGCTTATTAGAACATGAATCTAGAGGAATACACCATCACAAATGCACACATATGAGTTATATATAACACACACACGTGTGTGTGTGTGTATATATATATATGGAGAGAGAGATTGAGATTTGTCGTTGTTTGTTCTCTCCTGACTTTGACTTTATCCCTTTTTTTCAGTTTGGCATGGAGTCATTTTCAATCCAGAGTATTTTACCCTGTTAGAAATTGCTTTCTTACTGTGAGCTCATAGTCAAACTCTATTACACGTATCACTTCATGTATATTTTTTGAAGCGATGATTCCCAGCCTAAAAAGAACTACAAACAAAATAAAATAAACACAGGCTCCCATCTAGCAAAATGTTTTGCTCCCATATTAAAGGTAAGAAATTGTTTTATTTTCACTTTTAGAAAAGGAGAAATAATAAAATATGCATATTTCATTACTACAGAAGCGTGTTGATGTTCCATGAACAAAAGGCAAAAGATCACTGATAGACCCTTAACACTAAAAATCCTCTTAACAAAGATAAATGTATGGGAGAATACACTTAAGTTAAACTGGATATCAGACTCATTAAGTAAAAATAGTCTTGGCACACTAGTCATTAATTGAACTGTATGTCTAACATTTAAAACAAAGGTCCAATTATGTCTCCCTCAATAGAAAAAATCATCTATTCTTTAACTGAATGTTTAATAACAGTTTTACTTCAACTGAGAGATTATAGAAATCATAAAATTAAATGTTAACTTTTTACACCATGAAAGTCCGAAGGTAAATAAAAAATGTTTAATTCTTAGTTTTTTTTTCAATTTTGTTGTGTTAAGAAGTATTTTGCTTAATATTTTTCGGGTGATTATTCACGTTTCTAATATTTAATGTTCAGTTCTTTTTGGAATTTTTCTTCATATTTCTTAGCTCCTCATATCTCTTTTGGCTGGCATTGTTCTCAGTATTATCGTTTTAATCTCTTCTCTTACTCTTGCCATGACAAAACAGAAATCTTCCAAGTATTCTTTGTGAATGTAAACAATACAAATATTTAAATTCATGTGTTTAATATTCAGATAACCTCTGAGCAGTTCTATCACGTCAAATGTATTCTTTTTTCATTATGAAACACTGGATCTAAGTATGCCTATGGAGTTTCACTAACTCTCACCTCATCCGGTCCTGCTTCCCTCCACAATGCTTAACCTTCTTTTCTGTTTTGTTTCTTGGTCTAACCCAGCCCATTGTACCTGACTAAACAAACAACATTCTGTCCCATAACTCTTATGAAGCTAAGCAAATGATGTTTCTTCTGTCTGGAAGACTGTTCTTTCCTTATTTATTTATTTTTTTTTATAAAAAAAAGAAATCTGTCAAATTCAATTTAATCCTTTAAACTCCATCACTAAGGCCTCTTAGAAGCTTTCAATGAAACCCCAAGGCCACATTTGTTGTATATCTTATATCCTTGCATAACACCTTATGATTGGTTTATCAAAGCACTTGTCACACTGTATTAAAACTATGGGTTTCTTTTGTTTTTCTCCTTTCCTGGATAGTGAATTTTGAAAAACAGTAGCTCTGGTTGTAGCACCTTGATTCTCTTATAGTAAGCAGTAAGTACATAACTAAGTGAATATATAAATGGAGATGTACCAAAGTGTGTCATGATTAGAGATGGTATAGGAACTAATACTTTATTTAAAAGACAACTATATGCCTTTTTATGCCCTGAGTTGTTTCAAATAAGGGTTAATTAGCTTAAAAAGAAACATAAAATACAGCAGAGTATCCTACATTACAAGCAGATATGAAAGATGAAGTAAATGAAAAGTAAAGTTAGGGGCATAAAATGGATCCAGAAATAAAACACTAAGGTGATGCCTACGAATTCAAATAACACTGTTTTCTTCTAGTCCCATGATAGTATCTATGACCTACTCAAACTTTGAATACCGACATTTTCCTTTTATTCAAGGTGATGGCCATTTGTCATCTGCAATTTCTTCTAGTCTTAAGTGTGACATATTGCCTAAATTGCCCAAGGTTTTGGAGAAAACTTTAGGAATAGCCTTAAAAAACTGGTCATTTCCCTAGAAGCCTCCTCTTCTTACTCCCTAGTGGCTTCTCATTTCAAGCTTCCATATAATTGTACTAAGTTATACTAATTGGAACATTCAATTCCACATGTTTGGAGCTAGTTATATTGGAAGATAACGTGAATATTTGCATAAATGAATATGTAGCAGATGCAAAATAATGCACAAATATGTGCCTGTAACTTATTGGATAAAAGATTTAGTACACAGTACACCCAAAAATGACTTTACTATTTATTTGATCATAGGAAGAATTAATCAACTCTATTTTACTGAAAACATGTGTACAAAATAATTTCTGCCACCAAATAAAATGGTCAGTATTTAGGTCTGACTTTCATGAGTAAAAATTGAAATAATGTCTAGAGCTCTTTTCACCTTAGTCTGGTTGGCTCTTTGTTTTTTTCCAATTAGCAGCTCTCTTTACTTACATCTGTTTTGTTCTTGAAAATCAGGGCAATTATTAAATGTTTTAATATCTCTGCATCTCAATTTTCTTATCTATAAAGAATGGAATTAGTGCTGCTTCTCTCTGAGTAAAAACAGTATGCAAATTTCAGGTTATCTTTATTGAATCCACCTGGAAATTTTGGGGAGAAAAAAATAGTATTAGAAGTATATTAGTCAAGACACCATTTACTAATTTTCCTGGGAGAAAAAAATTTAATTGTGAGGCAAACCTAATATCTTTTCTTGATTTTGCCTAGTAGAATGATTCACCTGGGGGACTCTAATCTGTTTAACCCTTTATTTATTCAACAACTATTTTTGGACGCCTTTCTATGGACCAGGTACTATTTGAAGTAACAGGAACGCATCAGTACATCAGTGTACAAATGACAGCAAAATCCTTTTCCACATAGAGCTGATGTTCTGGAGTCAGTTCACTTACATTCACATATGTGTATATATTTGTAACATTTACAAATTTACAAATATATATAAATAATGTATTACTACCCTGAATTTACAGAAGTGATAACTGAGAGTCAGAGAACTAAAGTACCTCACCCAAGGTCTCAAAGGCCGAGTAAATTATGGAAGAGTAAGTTATCTGTTAATAATTATAGTAAATTATATCTGACCATAAGTCCCACATTTCCAAAACTGGCACTCTTAACTGGAAGAATACATACAAATAGAGTGGAAAACAGATGGCCTCTGTCACAAGACTAGGGAACCCCATTCATTTTACTATTATTAGTAATCTTCACATTAAAGGGGCAGGTCTTCCATTCCTTGCTGATTTCTTATCCCTCGGATTCTACTTTCCTACACAGATCTATATTACTTGATTCATCACACTTTCTAATTTTTTCAAATTCTATACTTCACTTCTAAAATCAGCTTTTGATTTTCATTCTGATCTTCCCTTTTCTCACCAGATTTTTCCTGTGTCTTGTTGTTGTTGTTGTTGTTTGTTTTTCAATTCAATTTAATCCATGGGCTTTCTGAGACTCATTCATTCTTTCATTTTGTAATTTACAATGACAACTATGAACCTAGTGTCCAGTAGGCTTCTGCTAAGAGCAGAACATGAATGTAAATAAAATGGGAATCTGTCCAAGTCTAAATCCACTAGTTCCCTTTGGCTTAGCTAATCAAATGTTTCAATTTTTTTTCTCATGTGTGTGTGTGTGTGTGTGTGTGTGTGTGTGTGTGTTTACATGTGTCACAAGGTTTAGTTACGATAATTTTCATGATCTCTTCTCATTATTTTAGTTTTTAAAAAAGTGGACAAGAAATACACACATACACAAACACATAAGGAAAAAGTTACAGGTAAAGACATGGAGAATAAACACCTAAGATCCCGCTACTTAGAAATAACCCATTGTATTAATGTTTACAAATTTCTTTCTATCTGTAGTAAGGCTTTCTGTGAATAACTCAAAATGAACTGATTTATTCAACCAACCAAACAGTTCGATCTATATAATCAATTATATATTCAATTATATCAATTACCTCACCAAACTGCTATGTAATTAAATTGAATAAAAATCCACAGTGACAGGCATGATGTTATTTATTGTATATGCATATTTTCTATATATAGTGAATGTGGCAGATGTATTAGACAAATAATAAAACATTAAACATTTCTAACTTTCAGGGAACCTAAATCTTCTCAAATTGACTTACCACATAACTAGATCTATCAGAATTTATGAAAATGTATTATATTTCATCTTGAACCCCATTTGGGAAAAGGAACAAAGTTTTTCTTCAAATTATAACTCAGGAACCTACTGTAATTCCATGTGTACAATCAATATTGATTAATAAAGATGAAAGGAAGGGCCGTCTGAACCTGGCATGATACTATCTTTAGGGAATCTTCAGGTTATTAGGGGATGTGCAGTTCCATGCTGGTAACATAGACCACTGTGCTCAATTTTGGGCTTTGACAAACTAAAGTTTGTTCAGTAGGCTTTGGCTAATTTCCTCTGGGAAATCAGCTCAGCAAAATCTAGAAGTAGCTCTCAAGTTTTGACTTTTAAAGGGCCAAATTCACAAAATTAACACTTTGCAAACCTTGTCATAATCAGAAACATTTTCAGACATACTCACGATCACATTTCCTTCACACCTGAGATATCATTTATATATGTGTGGCATCAAAATTAAATACAATTAGCAGTAAACAAAACCAGTATTAAGCACAGTTTTTCATGGAATATTTGGAAAAGGGTGAATTATCAAAGGTATGATTCAGGGAGAAGCAAATGACAAAACTGATTGTTTAAAATCATTTAAAAATCCTGTTGGGTCTACTTTCTTAATATGAGACAAGTTAATATTATGTCTGCAACAACATGTTGACTTATAACTGTACTTATCTACCTGAAATTTATTCTTAAAAAAGATAGCCTGTGTCATGATTTAAAAAGCACTTCCCTACTGTTTTAAACTTTTCCCCCTTTCTCCTGCTGTTTTCCCTCTTAAGTTAAAGTGATTAACAAAGTCTTCTTCCCTACCTATTCTACAGTCTCTGACACCCTCATAAAGCCACTAAAGCACCTTTGTTAGCTGGATGGAATGTCTTCAGGCTCTACCTCAAATGTTCCAGCTCCCACTTTGTATTAGAAGAGAATTCTGCATGGCTCTTTCACATTTCTGCACCCTTTGTAAGCAGAGACACTGACAGCTTTTGTTCCTATCTTTTCAGTCTTGGAAGACAGAAGTAGTTCTCCCTATGGAGTAAAGGGCAGATTTGTTTACAATCCAGTTTAATAAGGATAATTTCTCCCTCTATGGCAAAGGGCAGGTTTGTTTGCTGACATTATATATTTTAAAAAAAGAGTTTTCTAAAGCTCAGGGTGCTTCAGCTATGACATAAACCCACCGTGTACAGTGGTCACCTAGCCCTCATCTTATCACCTTGTAGCAACTGGGTCTTAAGGAACTGATGCAAGAAAATGACAATACTCTGATTACTGCTATTGCTATGAGTAATACACTGCCTTTTGTCTTTGTCCTCTGCATCCATGAAACTGCTGTAGACTCTTCAGCATTCCTGGTATCTGGTATCCCCAGTTTCTGTTCTTTTGCTTTATGGATAGACTCTCATCTATCTATTTAGTTCCTTACTTGTTTCTGCCTCCTTAAGTTAACTTTCTTGGTCTAAATTTCCTACTTGCCTAGGGAAAAGAGAATCTGATTAAATAAGTGGCAACAAACTAAAGTCAGAGGAATAAAAAGTGTTAATTCAGAAACAATGGTGGCTTATATATGGAGTATAAGTCCCATGCAAATCTGTACTGCAGCTGGGTTTTCAATTTCATCCCTATCAGAGACATCATTTTAAACACCTATTGGGTCTTGGAGTTCAACAGGATTGCTTGGCTGGGTGCCTTGTTTATTTGACATATTTTACTCTGCTTTTTCATTTCTTAGTGCTTGCTGCTAAAAATATTCTTTCCTTAGTAGATATATGTCTCTCTTCCCTCCCCTCCACTTCCCAAGCCCTCAACCCTCAAACAATAAGATCAGTATACACATATTCAGAAAAGCATGGCTAGTGATAAATGATCAGGAATTTTTACTTGTTTGTTACCTCTTATTTCAGAGAGTTCCAGAGGGATGAGCAGTAGCCCTCTGCAATAAGAGTCCTGAGAATCAGTGGGAACCTGTTAAAATTCAGATTTCCAGGCCATACACTCCCCACCCCAAGGATTCTGATTCAAAATGGCTGATGTGGGTTGCAGGAGTTTTCCATTTTTAATGAGTTTCTTGGGCAATTTTGCTACAATTTGTTTGCAGAACACTCCATGAGAAATCCTACTCCAAAAACTGCCTCCTGACTTGGTATCATGCACATTTGTGCAGTATAATAGAGACAGTTCAACCCCAAGTATATAGATTAGTCACTGACAAATGTTAGTTGATGACAGTGATTTGCTCTGGTGTGCAGCTCAACTGTTAGGAGTGTTTTGAAAGTTATTTTTTGGTCCACGAGACTGAAAGACTCATATTAATATGAAACAACTGCTAATTAGCTTTAACATTTCTGGATATATTTGGAACAATTTCTTCTGATCTGTGGCATAATACCACATGCACATTATTAGCGAGGACCATATACAGAAAGACAAGTAAGTAGAATTTTAAAAATGAAAACTATAGTTTGTAAATACTTTGGGTAAAACACAATTATCCCAAAGGTATTTTATTTGAAGAAGTTAAACAGTATGAACATTTTTTAGATAAAGATTTAGGGGAGATTTTTGGAAAGTAAAAAAGTAAAAACAGTCATTGCTGTTGAGATCATAAGATATACAATAGGATGTTACTGGAAAATCATCTTATATCAGTGTGGTGGGAGCATTGAGGAAAAGTGTGTAACATACTAGCACTGATGGTTCTGCAGGTATCCAATTTATATTCTAACTTCCTAACAATAATGCTTACGGAAAAATTCTTTCTTCACTTTTTTTTTTCCCAAATGAAATAGAAATAAGTCACCCAAGTAAGAGAAGTATCACACTTCAGCTCTTTTCTTTGAGTACAGACCAGTACACTTCATTTTCATCAGGTTTGACTGGGAGTTACACACTTAAATTTAGTGTTAGTGCACTTCAGGTAAAGCTCATGAGGAAAACACCAGCATATGGCTACAGTGCTTTTGAGGTAAGGACACCACGGTTTAGAGTGCCAGAGACTAGGAGAATATTAAACACATTTCACTCTGTACATCAAACTTAATTATTGTGAGTTTACCTGGGACTATTGTTACATTAAACAATTTAACCAACATTTCAACATCTACCCGTCTTCAGTGTTAGTAGGTGATTTTTACCAGTAGTCCACCTCTTAAAAACAGCAACACAAATTTCAGTCAGAATTTTTCAAGGTGTTTTATCTTTTCTCAGAACTTATCTTGATAAAAGGTGATGACACTTACAGTTGACAACAACTTTTACTTTCCTCACATCTGGGAATGACACATCATTTTCCGCACTGCATTCATATTCCCCAGCCTGGTCCCTTGTAATTCCATAAATGTCCAAATATTGTCCATTTTCAAATGGTTTTGCTATAAAAAAGAATACAGCATGTTTAATTGTAGCTGCCTGAGGCTTCATTCAAGTAAAACAACAATTTCATGACTTCCTACAAGATATTGCTGACAAAACAATTCCAAATGAAACTGAGGAATTATTAAACCTTTTGTTCTTCTATGTTCAGAGGGAAACTCAGAGAAAAAAGCAGAAGCAGAACAAGGTATATTGTAACAACTATTTCCCCAGAACAGGATATACATGTGTTCTTTTTAATTGATTGTGGTCTTCTAACCTCTTCACACATCAAATAGACTCTGCACATTTCTGTAATTGAGTTCAACAACCTCTGAGCAGTGTAGATGAAATTCACTAATATGACTTGGTACATATTGACTTTTCTACTGTGTGAGCTAGCAACTTGACACTTAACCTAACTAAATGTTGCTTTTCTTTTGGGGGAAATCTCCTACCCTTATTCAAGGATTCAAGTCAGATGTCTTGAAAAAAGTATAGAGATATATTTAACCATTGCTATATTTCTGTTTCCAAAATTATTAATGCTGCCAAGAAAGGTACAGTGTCCACACTATATATAACTCACCCAATGAGTCTTGGAAAAAATCATTATGACTCTCTAAGGGTTAAGTGTTCATAAAAGCAAACTAAGTTATCTTTATTTTAAATATTCATGGGAAAACATTCTATGTGACCAAAAATAGCAGCAAAATAGAAATATAAAGATGTAATAACAGATGAAAGACTACCCACAAATGAATGAGATTTGAGAAAATAAAGCGTCCTTTGTTTAATAATGGAATTTTTGTTTATTTGAAAGCATTGGGTCATTGAACAGGATCCTAATTATCAGAAGTATGGCAAAGGTAGAATAAGCCTTTGGGAATTTCAAGAGACGAGACCCTTCCACCTCCTTGCATAGGCCTTGAAAAAAATCACATTTCAGTGCATATCAAAGGGAATTGTGGAATGAAGCAATGCTACTATTAAACTGTTTGTTTTCAGAGTCAATATTATTTTTATCTTCCCCTTTCTATCTTGCCAAAACCATTGTAATGATATAGAAGTTGGAGAACTAGTAAGAAGGTTCATTTTAATGAAACAAACAAAATAAATTTTAGTTATGGCCCTCCAAATTTAAAGTCCATTCCAATTATTTCCCCCCAACATTCCCCCATGGACTTCTGTGTCTGGGTCTTTATTAACTGTGGCATGGTCTGCCCTCCATGAGTTTGCTAATTGAAACTTTCAGTGTTTAGAATATATATGATTACATCGTTTTTCCATTTATCTATCTAATCCTAGTTGTACAGAAGGGGAATGTAAAACTTCTGAAGTGGTAGTTGGCTCTTTTTGTCTTATTTTCACTATTGTAATGAAGATACTCTAAGCTTAAATGTGTCTGTAAAACCTATTGAAATATATATATATGTATATATATAAACTTCACATCCAAGAATTTTTAAAATAAAACTTAAATTATAAAGTAAGGATGGTATGAAATATAAATTAAACTATGAGGAACACTGATATACTATATCAGGTACTTTAAGCCATTTGTTACTTACATTCACCATGAATCCGCACTCCCAGAAGATGTGTTTTAAGCATTCTATTGTTTTTATACAAATAACTTGTTTTTTTCAGACTCTCTGATCTCACTCTGTTGCTCAAGCTGAAGTGCAGTGGTATGTTCGTGGCTCACTGCAACCTCTGCCTCCTGAGTTCAAGCGATTCTCCTGTCTCAGCCTCCTGAATAGCTGAGATTGCAGTTAGGTGCCACCAAGCCTGGCTAATTTTTGTATTTTTAGTGGAGATGGGGTTTCACCATGTTGGCCAGGCTGGTCTCAAACTCCTGACCTCAAGTGATCCCGCCACCTCTGCTTCCCAAAGTACTGGGATTACACGGGTGAGCCACCACGCCTGGTGGCTCTTTTACCCGAACTCATTCTTGCTCTGTTCTCATCTGATCTTACCAGACTTGAATTCCAGATTTGGAACTTAGAGTTGCTTGCCCAGGATCTAAACCCTGTAGTTTACTAGTTGTCTGTAATTTGCTTGGCTCCCTCACTGTTTTTCTTTGTTTGTTTGTTTTTGCTGTCCTTTATTCTCCTTAGAAGTAATTTAGCGTAGCTCTGAGCCAATCCTGTCTTCAGATCCCCTTACCCATCACTCCCCTCTCAAGGGGAAAGGATTTTGGCATGGTACTTTAAAATGCAAAGCAGAGCATTTCCATTTATAAATGCAGTATAACTCAATTTACCCTGTCAATGGAGGAGAAAGACAAGGCTAAAGGGGTATAGAAAACTAAAGACATAAGAATCATCACTAAAACTATGACTTTGCAATGTTTATGAGGCATAGGTACTATCTTAGATATCTATTATAAACCTAGACCTTGTGATATGTTTTTAATCCCCTAGTGTATCGCTTATAAATGTAGACGAGATATAATCACATTGTGATATGACTGCCTTCCAGTAGTCATAGGTTTTGCCATTCTCCACCAGTGCAGCAACAGTCTCTGTTTTGCTCATCTCTGTTTCCTTAGCTCTAGTGTAATGTGTAAAACATCCTATACTTTATAAATACTTATTAAAAAAAAACAAACACATTGATTAATTTAATAAAGTCCTGTAAGGATTGAGCATGGGGAATCTCAACTAAACACCTACATCTGAGGAAGTTGTCAGCTGTTTTTCAAAGTCATGAAGAACGAAAAGAACTTTAAGAAGAGTTGCCATTCTTGCTGACATCTTTAAGTGAGAGATGGTGGCAGGAGTTAGAACAGGCTCTGGACATTACCTTAGATCCCTTTCAATATTATAAAGCCTAACAAAAACAGTGAATACAATTTTGAAGGAGAAAGATAAGTACCGCCTATAATCTGAACCACAGTTTTCCTTTGTGCATAATCTCTTCCAAGTATAGATAGAGTTTTCTCACAAAATAGAGAACTGAAGAAAGTCTACAAGCCTTCAGTGATGCCACTATTATCACCATCTTCAAAGAGGAAGCTGAGAAATAGTAAATAGCTATACTTTAAAATATCTTTCTGATACTTATTTCTGATAAGAACCCCAGCCACAAAGAGTTCTGTGTTGGCCACTAAATGATATCTAGATTTGGTTTTACGGTTTGCTAAGGCATTTAACATACTTTATGTAGCATTTAAAAACTGTTTGTGAAAGCAGCAATATTCCTCTAGAGTATCTGTGTGTTTCAGAAAAAAAATTACAAAATAAATCTATCTTTCCTTAATTTCTAGCACATGATCCTTCACTAGTTTTACTCTCACATCGCTGGCAATTTCCATTTACTTTTGCAAAACCCTTCACATCTTCACATTCCCCAAATATTGTTTCTGTTCTATGACCTCTTTCTTTTATTCAGTGCACTCTTTCAGAGGATCTTGTTCTTGTTCATTCATTTATATTTCATTACTCTCTTAATATTGACAAGTCCCTTATTGATCTATTTAGCTCATACCTATGAATTTGGGACACATATATTTGACTGAATAGCCACACTGAGATGTCCCATAGTCATCTCAAGTCATCATAACCAGAACCAGATTTACCTTTCCTGCCATATCTGCAGCTGCTCTTACGTTCCAAGTATCAATGATTGTTTTGATCATGATCTAATTGCTCAAGCCAGAAATTTTGGCATTAACTTTGGTAATACTTTTGACTTTAGTCATCCATCGGTACTGTATCCTGTCAATTTTGCCTCCTAATTCTCAAACTTATTCTAGGAGCCTCTGTGTTTCAGCCCTGAATGAACATAATCATATATGCCAATAATTGCCTACTGCTTTGTAGATCCATTTCAATCATTTTCTAAGAACTTACTCAGAAAGTCACTCTACTTTACAAAGCTGTCCTGCAGGAAGATATACTGTTAGGGTCTCATTGCCATGTATTACTAGATGATACTCTCTAACTGAAGATATAAAATACATTTGGGATGGTTCATTTACATTTAAAATTGTAATTATTTTCCATTAACTTGTTAACTTGTACACCAGCATATTTGGTATTAAACAAGTATCTCTTTTATGCATTGTACTATATTTATCATACTGTGTGATAAGGGATGTGGGCTTTAGAACTGGATTATGTGAGCTCAAGTCTCAACTCTGCCATTTATTAGCTATGTGACTTTACACCAGGTATTTAACCTTTAGTGTACTCATCTGTAATGTGTAAGGATAATAACAGAACCTGCCTCATATGATTGTTGTGAAGAGTGAGTTAATACAAGTAAAATATGTAGAACACTGTATCATACATCATAGAAATTTAAAAATTATATTAACTATTATTACAATGTACAGGTTAGGCATGCTAGAGACTGATTCAGATAATTATTGTTTCCATGCTGACAGGTTATTATATTCAAGTATTGATGCTTCTGTCTTAACTTGGTATTTAATAGAAACCAGAAGTGAGAATAAGGAAGTCACTCAAGAAGGATTTATAGCAATGACCAGTTCAGTTCTCATATCACTGTAGGAGCTCAGAAAACTCATCTTTCTTACACATCTGTACATGTACATGGTTGCTCTTATGTCTGGGAATCACTTTCTTTATGCCTGAATTCCTAAAGACAATTTAACTTCCCTGATTCACTTTTCTCCTTTCTTAAACTATGTATACACAATCCTTGAATAGTCACTGGTCCAGAAACAGCATTCAAAAATGGCTTTCAATGCTTTCAACTTTCAATTTCAATGGCTTTCAACTTTGGGTTTCAGATGAGAACTATAGCCTGAGATAAAGTCTCAGTTGATCTTGACTTCCAGTTGCTGCCTTGAACACTCTACCCTTCAATTCACTCAGCTTTCTTCTTCTCATCCTTTATGTCTCTGCTTAAACATTATCTCCTAGGAGAAACATTTTCTGATTTACTCTCTACCCAGTGAAGGAGCCCCACATTACATATAATTCCAATAAATTTAGCAAAGCAAAACACAAAAGCCTGCACTAATCTTGCATGGTATGTACATACTTGCTATTACTTATTTAATTGTTAGCAACTTTTAAAACATTTATCTTTCTTGTTATAAGCTCTGTGATATAAAAGGCTATATCTTATTCCATGTCTAGTATGGCTCTACATTTGTTGACTGTATGATTAAAAACAACTGATATGGTTTGGCTGTTTTCCCACCCAAATCTCAACTTGAATTTTAACTCCCAGGATTCCCACATGTGGCAGGGACCCAGGGGGAAGTAACTGAATCATGGGGGCTTGTCTTTCCTGTGCTATTCTCATCATAGTGAATAAGTCTCACGAGATCTGATGGGTTTATCAGGGGTTTCTACTTTTGCTTTCTCCTCATTTTTCTCTTCCTGCCAGCATGTAAGAAGTGTCTTTAGCCTCCTGCCCATAATTCTGAGGCCTTCCCAGCCACATAGAACTGTAAGTCCAATTAAACCTCTTTTTCTTCCTAGTCTCATGTATATCTTTATCAGCAGCGTAAAAATGAACTAATACAGTAAATTGGTACCAATAGAGTAGGGTATTGCTGAAAAGGTACTCAAAAATGTGGAAGCAACTTTGGAACTGGGTAACAGGCAGAGGTTGGAATAGTTTGGAGGGCTCAGAAGAAGCCAGGAAAATGTGGGAAAGTTTGGAACTTCCTAGAGACTTGTTAAATGGTTTTGAAAAAAATACTGAAAGTGATATGAACGATAAGGCCCAGGCTGAGATGGTCTCAGATGGAGATGAGGAACTTGTTGGGAACTGGAGGAAAGATGACTCTTGTTTTAGCAAAGAGACCGGTGGCATTTTGCCCCTGCCCTAGAGATTTGTGGAACTTTGAACTTGAGGGTGATGATTTAGGGTATCTGGCGGAAGAAATTTCTAAGCAGCAAAACATTCAAAAGGTGATTTGGGTGCTGTATAAAGCATTCCCTTTTAAAAGGGAAACAGAATATAAAAGATGAGAAAATTTGCAGCCTGACAATGAAGTAGAAAAGAAAAAAAAAAAAAAACCAGAACAAAACATTTTTTAAGGAGAAATTCAAGCCACCTGTAGAAATTTGCATGAATAGCAAGGAGCCGAATGTTAATCCCCAAGACAAGGGGGAAAATGTCTCCAGGTAATGTCAGAGACCTTCACCTCAGTCCCTTCCACCATAGGACTGGAAGCCCAGGAGTAAAATGTAGTTTCGTGGACTGGGCCCAGGGTCCCGTGCAGCGTGCAGCCTAGGGACTTGGTGCCCTGTGTCCCAGCCACTCCAGCTGTGGCTCAAAGAGGCCAATGTAGAGCTCAGTCTGTTGCTTCAGAGGGTGGAAGCCACAGGCCTTGGCCGCTTCCACATGATGTTGAGCCTGCAGGTGAACAGAAGTTAAGAATTGAGGTTTGAGAACCTCCACCTAGATTTCAGAAGGTGTATGTAAATGCCTGGATGCCCAGGCAAAAAGTTTGCTGCAGGGGTGGGGTCCTCATGGAGAACCTCTGCTAGGGCAGTGTGGAAGGGAAATGTGGGGTCAGAGCCCCCTCACAGAGTCCCTACTGGGGCACTGCCTAGTGGAGCTGTGAGAAGAGGGCCACTGTCCTCCAGACCCCAGAATGGTAGATCCACTGGCATTTTGCCCCATGCACCTGGAAAAGCGACAGACACTTAATGCCAGCCAATGAAAGCAGCCAGGAGGGAGGCTGTACCCTGCAAAGCCACAGGAGCGGAGCTGCACAAAACCATGGGAACCCACATTTTGCATCAGCATGACCTGGATGTGAGACCTGGAGTCAAAGGAGATCATCTCGAAGCTTTAAAATTTGACTGCCCCATTGGATTTCAGACTTGCATGGGCCCTGTGACCCCTTTGTTTTGGCCATTTTCTCCCATTTGGAATGGCTGTATTTACCTAATACCTGTACCCCCATTGTACCTAGGAAGTAATTAGCTTGTTTTTGATTTTAGAGGCTCATAGGTGGAAGGGACTTGCCTTGTCTCAAATGAGACTTTGGGCTGTGGACTTTTGGGTTAATGCTGAAATGAGTTAAGACCTTAGGGGACTGTTGGGAAGGTATGATTGGTTTTAAAATGTGAAGACATGAGATTTGGAGGGGCCAGGGGCAGAATAGTATGGTGTGGCTGTGCCCCTACCTGAATCTCAACTTGAATTGTATCTCCCAGCATTCTCACTTGCTGTGGGAGGGACCTAGGGGGTACTTAAATCATGGGGGCTGGTCTTTCTCATGCTATTCTTATAATAGTGAATAAGTCTCATGAGACCTGATGGGTTTATCAGGGGTTTCTGCTTTTGCTTCCTCCTCTTTTTTCTCTTCCCACCACCATTTCGCCTCCCACCATTTTTCTGAGGCATCCTCAGCCATGTGGAACTGTACGTAGGATTAAACCTCTTTTTCTTCTCAGTCTCAGGTATGTCTTTATCAGCAGAGTGAAAACGAACTAATAAACAACATAATAGAAAATTCAGAAAATTTGACATTTCATTAGAGAAGATAGATTAATCTTTTATTTAGCCAATGATTGATCATATCATAAATAAAATTATATTTACTTTTAAAAAATTTTATTATTATGTGTAAGGAACCACATACTCTCTTAAATTCTACAGTTAACCTTAAACTTATGAGGTAAATTCCATTACATAGAATAAGACTATTCTATGTAATGGAAGACGTTAAAGAGATTAAATATCTTGCTAAAGAACCCAGTGACATATATGAAACCCAGAATTAACTTAAAAACCTACATGCCTGATTTGTAAAAGACTGAAAGGTTACATTAATTCTCTCATTTGTGAATGGCTACTTAGCTCACTAAACTAAGTTAAAACATGTGTGTGTCATTCTTGCTCTTAGAACTATACAGCACTATATCAATGTTAACTTAATCTCTGAAAGATGCTATTTGTTCCTATATCAGTTGTCTATGACTGCCATAACAAATTACCACAAACTTACTGCTTAAAACCAGTAAATTAACCACATGTCAATTTAATATCTGAAAAATTATATTGGTACTTGTATTAGTATTTTATTGCTGCCATAACAAATTACCACAACTTTACCAACTTTAAATCATGCAAATTTATTTCCTTACAGTTCTTTAGGTCAGAAATCCAGCAAAACCTATGGTAACTAGAAAAATGGGACCTCCACAGTTTTACACATCCTACTCGCGAAAGTGATTAGCTTTTATGGCAATAGGAACATTGCAGATGTGAATAATGTTAAGGACCTTGAGGTAAGGAGAGTCTGGGGAGGGACAATACTAATTCCATGAATTCTTAAAAGTAGAAGAGGTAGATAGAAGAGTGAGTCAAAGAGATGAAACATGATAAAGGCTCTACCAATCATTGTTGATTTTGAATATGGAGGAAGTGGAGCATGAGCCAAAAAAAGCTGTGGACTCTGGAAACTAAAATGTCCCTCAGCTGACAACAAAATTTAATTCTCCTTTATAACCTCCAAAAAGGGATACAGCCTATCAACACCTTGATTTGAATCTGATGAGACCACTGCTGAACTTCTGACCTACAGAATTGAAAGATAATAAATTTTTACTCCTTTTAGCCACTAAGTTTGTAGTAATTGGTTATAGCAACAGTATAAAACTAATACAGCATCTCATTGAACTAAAATCAATGTGTCAGAGGTGCAGGATTCTTTTCTGGAGATCTGTTTCTTTGTTTTTCAGGTTGTAGGGAGAATTAAGTTTCCTGCTGTTGCAGCAGTGAAGTCTTCATTTTCTTGGTGGCTGTTAGCTGATGGCCATTTCCAGCTTTTAGAGGCTACAAGCATTCCCTGACTCATTTTCCCCTTTCTCCATTTTCCAAACCAGCAAATGTTGGGTCAAGTCTTTCTCCCACTTTAAATCTCTACTGCCTGTACTCCAGTGTCAACTCTCTGACCACTCTACTGTCTTCTTCTTTCACTTTTGAGGATTCATGTTATTAAACCGAGCCCACCTGCCTAATCTAAAGCAATTTCCTCATCTCTAGCTCCTAACCTTAATAACATCTGCAAAGTCTATTTTACCGTGTAAGGAAACGTGGTCATATATTCCGAAGTCTACGGCATGGACATCTTTGGAAGCCATTATTCTGCACAATTTTTTATCAGTTTTCCTCAGACTTTGCAGTTCTACTTGCATATACAAATTTTAATTTAATTATAATATTTTTCAAAGGCAATAGGTAAAGAAAGACGTGGTGTAATTTTTAAATTGCTGAGGTTATTAATCTCTCTGAATAATACAAATGAAGTTCAGAAAAATACATTTAATGAAGATATTCATTTTGAAGCAAAAAAAAAAAAAAAAAAAAAAAATTCCATGACACTATACCACAAGTCTATCAAGTAATGTAAGTCTGGGAAGTATTGTTAGAGCACAGAAATAATGGAGTTTATGGAGCAATAAGAGGGGGTATATGGGTAGATGAAATTATGGAAGTCATCTACTGAAATGATTCTAACAGGTTTCTAAAGCAAATAACAATAACTAGTAAGAAAAACCTCAAGCTTTTATTTTTTTTTTTTTTTGGTTACACATTTGTCATAATCTAGCAGAGAACACTGAAGGAAAATTTTAAATCAGCTCAAAATCAATTGTTTCTTTTCTTCCTGCCTTCCTACCTGCCTTCTTTTCTTCCATTTATACATTCATTCAATGGATATTCTGACAAGATCTCTGACCAGTGAATCAGATTGTTTCCCTTTCAAAGTTTATTGGGAAACAAAAGTATAAGTGGGGAATTTCAATAAAGTATGATAACTACTACATTTGGGGTAAATATAGGGTGTTATGCTGTCATAATTGCACTGTCATTACTTGAAGATTTCTGAACATTTCGTTATGCCAGAATATTAATTTCATAGCAGCAGACAGAAGTGACTCTGGAGCTATAAAGAGAAGTTATTGCCTAGAAGGCCTTGTATTCCATGTAAAGAATTTGGATTATAAATTGAGGAATTATTAGAATAATGTAAGTTAAAAAGTATTAGACTATTTTAAAGCATTACATTTCTAAATATTATGTATTTTTAAATATTACATTTTAAAAGATAACTCTGGCATTCAGATCACTATTATATTTAGGAACAATGGCCAGACTTACCTTCTTGCCACAAACCACTAAAGAATGAGCAAAACTTGTTTAAAAAAAAAAAAAAAAAACCCTTTCAGACATTGGACAGTGAGAAGCATAGAACTTTGATCTCTAATGGAAAATAAGTAAACACAGTGACTCCCACAATTAATATTCATGGATTTCTATCTCATGCAATTTTCAGACACCAAGCTCACATAGGTGGAAACTAGAGCCCAGTGGTCTTGCATTGTCAAGGAAAGATAGATTGGAATTCAGGTAGACCAAGGGGATGGAAGTAATGGTGCAGGTTTTAAAGAGAAGGAACTCATATAGACAAAAAGCTACAGAAATCTACATGTGTTTTCTTATCGTTGCTGAGTACTAGGCTGTACTTGCATAGGCAAAAAATCCCATAAATCTGAAAACAACAACAACAACAACAACAACAACAACAACAACTGGTCATTTGTAAGATAGACAATTTCTAGAGCTCAAACAAGGTAAAGAGACATTGATCTTTGATCAACAAGAATATAATCATCAGAGACTGATGGAGATTCCAAAGGGCTAATGCCTTAGTTGTATGGCTGAATAAAAGCCAGAATAAAGACTCCTTTTGGCCTACCTTTAAAGCTTAATAACAAGGTTTAATGGACCAAAATAATTTGCAGGTGACACAGGATCCTGTTTAAAAAAAAAAATCCAACACTCTTTAAAGGAACAAAACAAAATCTAAGCCCTTAACAACACAATGTCCAATATCCAATTTTAAAAATGACTAAACATTTAAAGAAACAGAAATCTTTGAACTACAACTAGTGGAAAAACAGTCAATAGAAAAGACCTAGAAATGGAAAAAATGGAAATAAGAGAAAAAAATTAAATAAGTGGCTATAATTATGTTCAAGTCTTTACTAAATAAATATAATGAAGAAAGAAATGGAAGATAGAAAAAATGACACAATGAACATTATTTACAAAGCAACCCAAAATATATGAAATTAAGTATTAATTGGAAGAAATTAACAGTATATTAAACACCAAAGAAAAAAAATATTGTTAACTTGAAGGCACAGCAAGAGTACATAAAATTTTCAAATTGAAGCAGAGAGAGAAAATACTAAAACCAAACAAACAAAGAAAAATACAGAGCCTAGGTGATATATGGAATAATAAAAAATTATCATATATAAATATTGGGGTTCCCATAAAGGGGACAGAAAAAATATATTAAGAATTAAAGGTTGAATAGTTTCTGAATTTGATGCATACAACAAAATAGCAAATATAAGAGGTTAGTCATCTCAAGGAAGAGTAGACAAAAAATAAAAATCATACAAAAGAACATAATAATTAAATTGCTAAAAACCAGAGGAAAAGAGAAAATCTAAAAAGCAGCCAGAGATAAAATATACATTCTACACTAAAACTAAAATAAGAATTATTGCAGATTTCTTGTTTAAAACTATGCAAGCCAAGAGAAAATCTCTCTCTCTCTCTCTCTCTCTCTCTCTCTCGCTCCACACTCACACACACACACACACACACACACACACACACACACACAAGATTTCAAAGCGATATTGTAAGCTTTGACCTTAACAAGTTGGAAAAGAAAGAACAAATACAAGCTAAAGTAAATAGAGTTATGGAAATAGTAAAGATTAAAAATTATTAACATTGAAGATGAATAGTCAACAGGAAAACTCAATGAAACCAAAAGCTAATTCTTTAACAGATCACTAAAATGGATAAATCTTAACCAGTCTAATAAAGAACAAAAAGAGATGACACAAACTACCAATTATCAGAAGTGAAGGAGAAAAATATTACAGTTCCTAGAAAAATTAAATAGCTATTACGCTAATATTAAGACAAACTACTTGTCAATTAATTTAGCAGTTTAGATTAAGTGTACAAATTTCTTGAAAGACAGAAATTTCTGTATTAATTTAGAAAAAATAAAAAATCTGAATATTTAGTATACGAAATTGCAAGAAATTGATTTTGCAATTAAAAGATCACTCACAGAGAAAACTTCAAGATCACATCTCTTAAACCTTTAAGAAATAAATAATACCAAACCTACACAAATTCTTTCTGAAAATGGAGTGGGTTAATGCTCCAATTCATTTTATGTCACTATTATTACATTATTACCCTAATATCAGAACTAAAAATATGAAAAGAAAAAATAATCCCTCCTAAGAACAATGACACAAAAATCTCTAAACAAATTTTTGGTATACCAATCTAGGGATATATTAATATGATAATACACCATGATCAAGTACAGTATATTCCAAGGTTGAAAAGATGATTGTGTAACTAAAAAAAATTAAACTATATAAATCACTACATTAACAACAATAACAATATGTGGGTATATTAACATGCGGATAATTCACTGAAAATTCAACATTTATTCAATTTTAATTTTTTTTCACAAAAATTGAGATTGAGGAGAATTATCTCAACCTGCCAAAGACTTCTATGAAAACTTACATCTGACCTCATACTTAATGATGAAATGATGTTTTCTTACTAATATGATGATGAAGGCAAGGTTATCCACTCTAACCTATATCTCACACTGTATACATAAATTAATTCAATATGCATCATTGACTTAAATGTGAATCATATTACTATACATACAATTAGAACAAAACAAAGAAGAAAATCTTTGTGACTCTGGGTTGAGCTAAAGGTTTTAGATATTACTCAGAAAGCAAAATATATAAGGAGATACTAATAAGTGAATTTCATCAACATTTTATAAAACAAAACTTTTGCTTTGGAAAAGACATCATTAATTACATAAAAGGAATGAAACATTTTTAAACTACATGTTAGACAAAGAACATGTATCCAGAATGTATAACAAATTTTGCAAGTCAGTAAAAACATACAACCCAATTAAGAAATGGGCCAGGCGGGGTGTGGTGGGTGCCTGTGGTCCCAGCTACTCAGGAGGCTGAGGTGGGAGAATGGCGTGAACCTGGGAGGCAGGGCTTGCAGAGAGCCGAGAACGCGCCACTGCACTCCAGCCTGGGAGACAGAGCTAGACTCTGTCAAAAAGGAACGGAAAGGAAAGGAAAGGAAAGAAAGAAGGAAGAAGGAAAGAGAGAAAGGGAGAGAGGGAGAAAGGGGAGAAAGGGAGAGAAAGAGAGGGAAGGAAGGAAGGGAGGAGGGAGGGAGGGAGGGAGCGAGGGAAAGGAAGGTCACCAAAGATGGTTAGAATAGAAAGCTCCAGGTATTCATTTCCCCCCACAGGGCAAGGACACCAAGTTAACAACTATCTACACAGAAAAAAAAAAAAACAAAAAAAAACCACTTTCATAAGAACCAAAAATCAGGTGAGTACTCTCAGTACCTGGTTTTCACTTCATATTGCTGAAAGAGGTACTGAAGAGATTTTTAAAATAGGTACTGAAGAGATTTTTAAAATAACAGTCCTAAATCACCGATACCACCCCTCCCCAACCCTCTGGATGAAGCTGTGTGGTGGACAGAGCATCTGTGGACACTGGGGGAGGGAGACCACAGCAACTGCAAGGCATTAAACTCAGTGCTGTCCTGTTAGAGCGGAAAGGAAAACCAGATCAAACTCAGCTGATGCCCATCCACCGAAGGAGGATTTAAACCAGCCCTAGCCAGAGGGGAATTGCCAATCCCAGTGGTCTGAATTTGAGTGCCCGCAGACCTCGCAACTGACGGCCAAAATGCTTTCAGTCTCTAAGTAAATTTGAAAGGCAGTCTAGGCCATAAGGACTGCAACTCTTAGGTGAGTCCTAGGGATGAACTAGTCCCAGACACACTGGACTGGGAGGCACATGATATACTGAGATACCAGTTGGGGTAGCCAAGAGAGTGCTGGCATCCCCATTCCCCTAATCCTAGGCTGCCACAGTTTGCTGCTCCAAAAAAAATACCCTTCTTTCTACTTGAGGAGAGGAGAGTAAAGAGTGGAGAGGACTTTGTCTTGCACCTTGGATACCAGCTCAGCAACAGTAGAATAGGGCATGGATCAGACTCAAAAGGCCCCCATTCCAGGCCCTAGGTCCCAGATGATATTTCTAGGCACATCCTGTGTCAGAAGGAAACCCACTGCCTTACAGGAAAGGACCCAATCCTGCCAGCATTCATCACCTGCTAACTAAGGAACACTGGGCCCCGAATAACCAGCAAGGATACCCAGGTACTACACTGAGGGTCTTGGTGAGCTTCTGAGATTTGCTGGCTTCAAGTGAGACTCAGTACATTATCAGCTGATGATTATGGGGGCAATACTGCTTCTGCTTGGGAAAAGCAAAGGATAAAAGTTAAGCGGTCTTTGTTTTGCATCTTAGGTCCCTACACTGCCACAGGGGTTGGAGCGCCAAGTGGGCTCTTGGACTCTCTGATTCTAGGAGCTGCCTCCTGAGTGGCATTTCTGTACCTGCCCTGGGCCAGAGGGGAGCTCACTGACCTCAATGGTGAGTTCCAGGTCAGGCAGCGTTCACACAAGCTGACCTAAGATACTCTAGGTCTTAAGGGGACATCAGTGGTAGGCTGAGAGTTCTCCTTGTGGCCAGGGTTGGTGGTGGCTATAGGGTGAGGCTCCTTTGCCTTTGGAAAGGGGAGGGAAGAGTGGGAAGACTGTGTCTTGCAGTTTGAGTGCGAGTTCAGCCAGAATACAATAGAAGATCAGGTACACTTCTAAGGTTTCTGACTCTAGTCCCTGACTCTCAGATGGCAGTTCTGGACCCAGCCAGGGCCTGGGGGACCTTGCCACCCTGAAAGAAAGGACATGGGCCTGGCTGGCTTTTCTGCTTGCTGACTATAAAGCCCCAAGGCTGTGAGTGAACACAGGCAGTAGCCAGGGAGTCATTACAGCAGGCCTTGGGAGAAACCCAGAGCTGTGTTGACTTCAGGTCTGACCTTATGCAATCACAGTGGTAGTGGCCACAGGGGTGTTTGTGTCACTATACCCCCAGGTTCAGGTGGCTCAGGACAGAGATGGTGATTGTATGTTTGGGAGAAAGTAATGGAAGAGAACAAGAGCTTCTCTCTGGCAGTTCAGAGAATTTTCTCGCATCTTGTCCAAGACCATCAAGGCAATTCTTCTAAGAGTCTGCAAGAACCACAGCATTACTGGGCTTGGAATGCCCATAAAGCAGGAATAGCTTAGATCACAACACTGAAGTCCTTTCAAATAACTGGAAAGCCTTTCAAAAAAGGATGGCTACAAATAAGCCCAGACAATGAAGGCTACAATAAATATAATACCTAACTTTTTAATGTCCAGACACTGAAGAACATCTACTAGAATCAACATCATCAAGGAAAATATGCCCTCAGCAAATGAACTACAAAGGCAACAGGTACCAACCCAGGAGAAACAGAGATATGTGCCCTTTCAAACAGAGGATTCAACATAGCTGTGTTGAGAAAACTTAAACAAATTCAAGATAACACAGAGAAGAAAGTCAGAATTCCATCAGATAAATTTAATTATGAGATTGAAATAATTAAAAAGAATCAAGCAATAATTATGAAGCTGAAGAATGTATTCGGTATACTGAAAAATACGTTGGAGTGCTCTAATAACAGAATGGATCAAGCAGAAGAACGAATTAGTGAGCAATCTACAAATTCAATGCAGTCCCTATCAAAATACAAATAACATTCTTCACAGAAATATAAAAACAAATCTGAAATGTATATGGAACCACACAAGATCCAGAATAGCCGAAGCTAGCCTAACCAAAGCAAACAAATTACCTGACTTCAAATTATACTACAGAGTTTTTATTTTATTTTATTTTAATTTTAAGTTCAGGGGTACATATGCAGAATGTGCAGGTTTGTTACATAGGTAAATGTGTGTCATGGTAGTTTGGCACACAGATCATCCCATCACCCAGGTATTAAGCCCAGCATCCATTAGCTATTCTTCCTGATGCTTCCCCTCCCCACAGGTGCCCAGCATGTGTTGTTCCCCACTATGTATCCGTGTGTTCCCACTTTATAAGTGAGACCATGCAATGTTTGGTTTTCTGTTTCTACATTACTTTGCTGAGGTTAATGATTTCCAGCTCCTTCCATGTCCCTGCAAAGGATAAGATCTTATTTCTTTCTATGGCTGCATAGTACTCCATAGTGTATATGTACCATATTTTCTTTATTCAGATTGTCACTGATGAACATTTAGGTTGATTCCATGACTTTGCTAGTATATTATAAACAGTGCTGCAATGAACATACAGGTGCATGTGTCTTTATAATACAATGGTTTATATTCCTTTGGGCATATACTCAGTAATGGGATTGTGAGGTTAAATGTATTTCTGGTTCTAGGTCTTTGAGGAATTGCCACACTCTCTTCCACAATGGTTGAACTAATTTACACTTCCAGGAAGAAAACAGGAGCCTCTTTCTGGCAATTCAGAGAATTCTCTGAGGAGAATTTTGTGGAGAAAAGCATTCCTTTTTCTCCACAACCTCACCAGCATCTGCTTTCTGACTTTTTAATAATAGCCATTCTGACTGGTGTGAGACGGTATCAACTCATTGTGTTTCTGATTTGCATTTCTCTAATGATTAGTAATGTTGAGTTTTTTTCATTTTTGTTGGCCACATGTATGTCTTCTTTTGAGAAATGTCTGTTCATTATACTACTGAGCTGTAGTAACCAAAACAGTATGGCACGAGAATGAAAACAGACACATAGACCAATGGAACAGAATAGAGAACCCAGAAACAAATAAACACACCTACGGTGAACTCATTTTTGGCAAAGGTGCCAAGAACAGTGGGGAAAAGGCAGTCTCTTCAATAAAGGGTGCTGGGAAAACTGGATATTCATATGTAAAAGAATGAAACTAGACTCCTATCTCTCACCATAGAAAAAAATCAAATAAAAATGTATTAAAGACTTAAATTTAAGACCTCAAACTATGTAATTACTACAAGAATACATTGGGGAATATCTCCAAGGCATTGGTCTGGGCGAAGATTTATTTAGCAGTACCCTGCAAGCACAGGCAGCCAAATGAGATCACATAAATTTAAAAAGCTTCTGCACAACAAAGGATACGGTCAACACAGCAAAGGATACAGTCTATTAGTTGAAGAGACAACCCATAGAATGGGAGAAAATGTTTGCAAAGTACCCCTCTGACAAAGGATTAATAACCAGAATATACAAGGAGTTTAAACAACTATATAGGAAAATATCTAATAATCTGATGAAAAACTAAGCAAAAGACTTGAATAGACATTTCTCAAAAGAAGACATACAAAGAGCAAACAGGCATTTGAAAAAGCAATCAACATTACTGATCATCAGAGAAATGCAAATCAAAACTATGGTTATTACAATCTCACCCCAGTTAAAATGGCTAATATCCAAAAGAAAAATGCTGGCAAGGATATGGAGAAAAGGGAAACCTTGTACACTGTTGGTGGAAATGTAAATTAGTGCAACCACTATAAAGAACAGTTAAGAGATTCCCCTAACACTAAAAATTGAGCTACCATATGATACAGCAATCCCGCTGCTGGATATATACACAAAAGAACGAAAGAAAACCAGTATATCAAGGAAGTATTTGTACCCCTATGTTTGTGGCAGCACTGTTTACAATTGCTAAGACTTGGAAGCAACCTAAGTGTCCATCAGCAGATGAATGGATAAATAAAACGAGGTACATGTACACAGTGGAGTACTGTTAAGCCATAAAAAATGAGATCCTTTCATTTGCAACAACGTGGATGGAACTGGAGGTCGTTATGTTAAGTGAAATATGCCAGGCACAGAAAGACAAACAATCACACGTTCTCACTTATTTGTAGTATCTAAAAATAATAAAAACAAAACACCAAAACTTGTGGTCATGAAGAGTAGAAGGATGATTAACAGAGATTGGGAAGGGCACTGGGGAATTGGGAGAGAGGTGGGGTTAGTTAATGGGTACTAAAAATTTAGAAAGAATGAATAAGATCTACTATTTGACAGCACAATAGGGTGACTATAGCCAATAAAAACTTAATTGTGTATTTCAAATAGCTTAAAGAATGTAACTGGGTTGCTTGTAACTCAAAGAATAAGTGCTTGAAGGGATGGATACCCCATTCTCCATGATGTGCTTATTTTGCATTGCATGCCTGTGTCAAAATATCTCATGTACTCCATAAATATATATACCTACTATTTACCCACAAAAAAAGTTAAAAAAACATTAAATGGCCAAAATATTTGAACAGATACTTTATTAAAGAAGACACCCAGATGTTAAATAGGTGCATCAAAAGATGCTGCACATAAGTAGTCATTAGGAAAATTCAATGCAAATTCAGAATGACATTCCACTGTATATGTATTAGAATGGCTAAAATTTACAAAAAGAAAAAAAAAATTAGTGCTGTCAGGAAGCAGAACAACTTAAATTCTCCTACACTGCTGGTGTGAATGTGAAATGGTGTGATCACTTTGGAAAACAGTTTGTCAGTTTTTCATAAAACTGAACATTCATTGACCATGTCATCTAGCAATCTCACTCCTGTATAAATAAAAACTTAAAATTTCAACAACTGTGTGAATGATTATATTAGCATTACTGACAATTGCTAAAAACTGGAAACTGCCCAAATATCCTTTAATGCATGAAGGATTATGCTACATTAATTTGCCAATACATGCAATCCAATTTGCTAATAAAATTATTCATACATATAAAACATGGATGAATCTAAAACGTGTTTTATTGTTTTCAAAAATCCATAAATATTTAAATTTATTTTATGTAAACACATGCATGAAATAAAATAGATTCAAAAGGCTACATATTGTATGATTTAATTTATTTAACATTATAGAAATGGCAAAATTATCAACGTGAAGAATAGATCAGTTGTTCCAAGAGTGTGGATAAGGGGAGGCTGGTTTAGTATTGACAGATAGCTGAGGGAATTTCTTAGAATTATAAAATTGTTCTGTATCTTGGTTATGTTCATGGATACATGACTATGCATTTTCAAAAGCCATAAAACTGGATGCTAGAAATAGCCATTTTTACTTTCTGTAAATATAAAGGCAAAAGCATATTGATATACTACAACGCATCTACTAAAATGACTAAATTTTAAAAGATTTACGATATCAAATGGCAATGAGGATGTGGATCACATAGAACAGTTTTTCCTAAGAAATCACATCAAAATGCTTCTCTTCCAATCCTTGTAGTTCTACAGGGAGGGAGAGAGTTTTAGGAGTATTCTAATTGGCTCTTAGTTAATCATTTATTAGAAGTTCTATAAAGGTGATGTGAATTACAACTCACTTTGCTATCTGTTTCTTTAGGATTCAGCTGAAGGTTCATTTTAACATCTTATTATATTAGCTTTGTGACTTGGGGCCCTCTTGAGCAATATATTCTGTACTCCCAGGTCTGTCCAGAGAATATAACTTTGACTTTTCTGGCATTTAATTCTTATCATAAGTTCATGTACAGAAATAATATTCATAAAAAATTAAGTGAGGAAAATTCATTTATTTCTTTAGCTATTTTAAATTTTCTTTTCTGAATATATCAGTGATATGGTTTGGAATTGTGTCCCTGGCATCCCTGCCCAAATTTCATTCAAATTGGAGGATGGGCCTGGAGGGAGGTGACTGGATCATGAGGACAGATTTACCCTTTGCTGTTCTCATGATAGTGAGTGAGTTATCATGAGATATGGTTGTTTCAAAATGTGTGGCCCTTCCATCTTAACTATCTCTCTCTCTCTCCTGCCTCCATGTGAAGATGTGCTTGCTTCCGCTTCAACATTCCACCATGATTGTAAGTTTCCTGAGACTTCTCAGCCATGCTTCCTATACAGCCTGTGGAACTGTGAGTCAGTTAAAAGTGTTTTCTTCATTAATTACCCAGTCACAGGTAGCTCTTTATAGCAGTGTGAGAACAGACTAATACAGCCAGTATATTATAAAATGATTCCTTTTGACTGCCTTATCTTGGCACTTCATAAAATTTTCTTTAACAACTGTTGCTTTGGTGGTATACCAGTTTTCACTGAGAAACACTGTAAGAAAGGCCTTATGAAACTTCCTATTATATTTTTATCAGAAAAGTTACTGAGGTCCTTTTCTGCCATATCAATGTGTCTACTTGCTGAGGACCTATGGTAAAATTATTTGTGCATTTTAGCACTAGGAAAAGGTCTACCTTTGACATCCTGATTTCATTTTATATTATAACCCTATAAATTAGTTGTTTATAAAATCCTATAAAATAGTTGTTTCCCTTTTTGTTCTAGGCCACTAGGAAATGTAAAGTCAACATGAAGGAAAATATACCTTTGATGTCTCCATCAAAGGAGTGTTTTGAGGATCATTAAGTTATATGTAGATAGATCAGGACATCATAAATAAGAATATAAAGACACAGATATTTGGAAAATATCTGTAGTATATTGTATACATGTAGTATATTGTATACAGAAAATATCTGTAGTATAAGGTAGCAGAACTATGCTAAAATTAAATCAATTAAATTATTTCCTATTAGATATTACTGTAAAATTTTGGACCTTACCTTATTTACAAGAAGAAATATTTGCTAAACAGGCAAAAAGCAAATAAGTATGGTATCTAATAGAAAAGCTATAATAATTGTCACACCACCTTGACAATTCAAGATAGCACTTAAGTAACTCTTCATAGTGAGGCTTCTAAAAACCATTTAGCACCTGAAGGAAGTATACCAAGAGGTAACACAAAATGTATTCTTATAGATGTCTTTGTAAAAAAAAAGATATTTTATAACAATATAGATAAACGAGTGATCAAGAATGTGGGCTTCAGGGTTTCACATCATCTGGGGCAAAATTTTTAACCTCTGTTAGGGTCAGTTTTATCTTTGAGTAAAGGAAACAGTACCCGTTGTATTAGTTAATTCTCACACTGCTATGAAAAACTACCAGAGACTGGGTAATTTATAAAGGAAATAGGTTTAATTGACTCACAGTTCCACATGGCTGGGGAGACCTCGGGAGACTTACAATCATTGCAGAAGGCACCTCTTCATAGGGCAGAAGGAAAGAGAGTGAGTACCAGGAGGGGAAATGCCAGATGCTTATAAAACCATCAGATCTCATGAGAACTCACTATCATGAGAACAGCATGGGGAAAACCATCCCCATGATTCAATTACCTCTACCTGGCACTGCCCTTTACACCTGGGGATTATTACAATTCAAGGTGAGTTTGGGGTGAGGACACAGAGCCAAATTTTATCATTCTGCCCTTAGCCCCTCCCAAATCTCGTGTAGTCACATTTCAAAACAAAATCATGGCCTTCCAACAGTTTACAAAAGACATACCTAATTCCAGTACTAACACACAAGTCTAAATCCAAAATCTCATCTGAGACAAGGCAAGTCCCTTCTGCCTATGAGCCTGTAAAATGAAAAGCAAGTTGGTTACTTCCTAGATACAATGGAGGTACACGCATTGGGTAAATACACCTCTACAAATGGGAGAAATTGGCCAAAACAAAGGGGTATATATCACATGCAAGTCTGAAATCCAATAGCGCAGTCATTAAACCTTAAAGTTACAAAATGATCTCCTTTGACTCCATGTCTCACATCCAGGCCACGCTAATGCAAGTGGGAAGCTCCCATGGCCTTGGCCAGCTCCAGCCCTGTGGATTTGCAGGGACAGCCACTGTCCCAGCTGCTTTCACAACCTGGCATTTAGTATCTGTGGCTTTTCCAGGTACACTGTGCAAGCTGTTGGTGGATCTACCATTCTGGGGTCTGGAAGATGGTGGCCCTCTTCTAACAGCTACATTAGGCAGGGTCCCACTGAGGACTCTGTGTGAAAGCAATAACCCCACATTTCCCTTCTGCACTGCCCTAGCAGAGCTCTGGCCCTGCAGTAAACTCTGCCTGGACATTCAGGGGTTTCCATATATCCTCTGAAATCTAGACAGAGTTTCCCAAACCTCAGTTATTGAATTCTGTGCATCTGCAGGTCCAACACAACATGTAAGCCACCAACGATTGGGGCTTGCACCCTCTGAAGCCCCAGCCAGAGCTATAGGTTGATCCCTTTCAGCCATGGCTGGGATGCAGGGCACCAAGTCCTGAGAATGCACATGACAGTGAGTCCTTGCACACAGCCCAGGAAATCCTTTTTGTCTCTTAGGCCTCTGGGCCTGTGATGGAAAGACCTGCCATGAAGACATCTGACATGCCCTGGAGACGTTTTCCTCATTGTCTTGGCAATTAACATTTGGCTCCTCATTATTTATGCAAACTTCTGCAGTGGGCTTGAATTTATCCTCAGAAATGAGTTTTTCTTCTCTGCAAATTTCCCAAACTTTTATGCTCTGCTTCCCTTTTAAACACAAGTTCCAATTCCAAACCATCTCTTTGTGAATGCATAAAACTGAATCCTTTTAAGAGCACCCAAGTCACTCCTTGAACACTTTGCTGCTAGAAACTTCTTCTGCTAGATACCTTAAATCATCTGTCTCAAGTTCAAAGTTCCACAGATTTCGAGGGTAGGGGAAAAATGTCACCAGTCTCTTTGCTAAAGCATAGCAAGAGTTGCCTTTATTACAGTTTCCAACAGGTTCCTCATCTCTACTGAGACCATCTCAACCTGGACTTCATTGTTTATATCACTATTAGCATTTTGGTCAAAGCCATTCAACAAATTTCTAGGAAGTACCATACTTTCCCACATCTTCCTGTCTTCTTCTGAACCCTTCAAACTGTTCCAGCCTCTGCCTGTTACCCAGTTCCACAGTTGCTTTCACATTTTTGGTTAACTTTATAGCACCACCCTACTCTCTGTGGTATGTATTAGACTGTTCTCATGCTATTGTAAAGAAATACCAAAGACTCAGAAATGTATAAAGGAAAGAGGTTTAATTAACTCACAGTTATGCATTGCTGACGAGGCCTCAGGAAATTTACAATCATGGTGGAAGGCACCTCTTCACAGGGTGGCAGGGAAGAGAATGAATGCCAGCAGAGGAAATGCCAGATGCTTATAAAACCATCCAATCTCATGAGAACTCACTCACTATCACAAGAATAGCATAGAGGAAAATACCTCCATGATTAAATTATCTCCACCTGGTCTCACCCTTGACACATGGGGATTATTAAAATTCAAGGTAAGATTTGGATGGGGACACAGAGCCAAACCATATCACCTATCTTCTAGGGTTATTATGAGCATCAAATGTAAAAATATGTATAAAGCACTGTGGAAAATACTAATAAAATTGAAATTTTAATTTTACCCCACCAAAGGGGGTAGAATGTAGAAAGGCCAGAAAATAATCACAAAATCCAAACTGTATGAGAGCAGTGAGAAATTTTCATTGTTAAAATTTATTGAAAAAATAAGATTCAAATTATGAAACATTGTTCAGTGCCTATGGTATTTTTATTTAACAGTTAAGGATTGTGTTGTAACAACAAAACATAATTTTATTTTGTAAACCAAAACCTACAGAGCCAGGAAAGCAGTTTAATAGTTTAAAGTTGGAGAAACAACACATATGTCTCATCCTATAAGGTAAAGATCATATTTATTCAATATAGCACTCACAGGTCCTTTCTCACTGCTATCATACATTTCGGATTTTGTGACTTTTTTTCTGGCCTTTCTACATTCTACCCTGTTTAGTGGTCTAAGAAGTGTTTTACCTGGATAATACATAATTCAATTTGCAATGACAAGTTTAGCCATTGTTTTTCCCTTAAAAATTTAAATTGCAAAAAAAAGCAAAATAACATATTATTTATTATACTGGGGAAGAACTGCCTCTCCTCCACCATCCAACACACACACCTTGTTCAAGAGAGTAAATTATGAAAGGAAAGTGCCTGCAAAAGTACCGGCTGTTACTGTTTATATGGTTGTTAGCAGCTAGGTTCTGTTCTGACCAGGCTGAATTCATTACTAGCCATGTATTATTTACTGTCTCTCTGAACAGAACCATATGTTATTGGTCTGCACCATGTGAAAACCCTATTATGTTCCATTTGTAAGCATTATAACTTATCTGAATATATTTGTCTACATATGCTGTAGCCGAGTAAAACTATCTTCCTCAAGTGACAATAGTTCCAGCTACAAAAGTTTCAAATGGGTATCAGAAAATACTGTCTACATTTCCTTTACGCCTGTAACTCACTGTTACACATTGTATGTCTCACAGCATATCTGTTTTTATTGTTGCATTTGCACAATAAGAATCCTTTTGTTCTTAGTATTACTTTTGTTGAGTAAACCTCAGTCACAGACATTCCTTTTCTGCCTTATGAAAGAGCCCGGTGACTATATAGATGTGTACAGCTAATCCTATTTATGTGCCATATCTTACTGAGTGTCTGTACATTATTCACAATTTCACCAAGATCAGGAACTTAATCTACAAGTATTGTTAAGCTGTACTTAATATCTAATAGCGTTCTGCTTCTAAAAAGAAATATAATTCTTTAATAAATGCTATTTGAGTAACAATGCTTCAGATGCTGTTGTAGACTCGATTGGGTAGCCCTGAAATTCATATATTAAAGTCCTAAACCCCAGTACTTCAGAATGTAACTATATTTGCAGGTAGGGTCTTAAAAAGGTAATTAAATTAAAATGAGGTTATTAAGGTGGGCTTAATCCAATATCACTGGTATATTTATAAAAAAAAGGAAAACTGAACACAGGCCATAGGCATGGAGAAAGATAGTGCTAACACACTGGAAGGAAACAGCTATCTACAAGCCAAGGAGAGAGACCTGGAGCACATTCTTCCCTCATAGCTCTCAGAAGAAATCAACATGACCAAATCTTGATCTCGGACTTATAGCCTCCGGAATTGTGAGACAATACATTTCTGTTGTTGAAGCCATGACATCTGTAGGACTCTATTTTGGTAGGCCTACCAAATCTATACAGATGTCATATGAAAAAAGTTAAAGGTGAATCGTGGCTGTTAGAAGGTATTATTGACATAGTTTGGGTATTTGTCCCTGTCCCAATCTCATGTTGAATTGGAATACTCACTGCTGGAGGTGGGACCTGGTGGGAAGTATTTGCATCATGGGGAAGATCTCTCATGAGTGGGTGTTGTCTTCATTATAGTGAGTTCTCCTGAGAGCTTCTCATTTAAAAATGTCTGCACCTCTCCCTGCCCCCACCACTCTCGCTTACTCCTGCTTTCAACTGTGATGTGCCTGTTCTCCCTTTGCCTTCTGCCATGATTGAAAGCTCCTTGAGCCTTCACCAGAAGCTGAGCAGATGCCAGCAGCATGCTTCCTTTAAAGCCTGCAGAACTGTGAGCCAATGAAACCTCTTTTCTTTGTAAATTACCTAGTCTCAGGTATTTCTTTATAGCAATGCAAGAACGCCCTAATGCAACTATTGATATTTAAAATACTTGAACTAAGACATATTGCCTTATTTTATTGATTTCATTTTTTTAACATCACAGTTGTTGACTTTTTATTTTATTTTGTTTTACAAAGTTTAAATATGTGTTTTATTATTTATCCTCAAATAGCACTGAAAGTATCACAGGATATATAAAAAAGCCTGCCATTTTTTAAATACAATCAGTTTTTCTGTAGAAAAAATTTACAATATGTAAAAAATAATCACATCAGTAATTCCATCTCTTCTTCTCTCATATTTCTCTTCATCCTTATTCTTATATTTTGTTCTCTTTCCAGTAAACTAGTTATCCCTTCTCTATGCTTAAGAGTCTGCCTATTTGTACCAATCCCTTGATCCCTCTTACAAAACTTCAGCCAAGTCTAAAGAAAAATAGTATCCATAAGGTTTTCTGTTGCAAGCAAAAAAAATACTGTTTTCTTCATATTTGAAGCTAGAGCTGAGGAAATGGATAAGCTAAGGGTTTGAGTTATAAGGTGTTATGGAAGAATGTTAGGGAATAAAATTGTGTCACTCTCTGGGGAAAGAGTTCTAAAGCATTTTATATTTTTTTCTCTAACACATTAAGCCTTTGGTTTCTGTGAAAGAATCATTTGGGTTGGCCCTTCTCGAATTTGAACCAACCAGATGATATATGAGGCTTAATAAAAAGATCTGTTCTTAACTCTCTACACTTGCTACAGCTGATAACAGAGAAATAAAAAGTTTTGTCTTATTCATACATAACAAATGTTCATTTCATTTGTCACATGAAAGAATAAAAGATAATTAAATGAAAGAACAATAGAACAAATAAGCAAGGAATAAATATACAAAAAAATTAACTGCCTGGCCTGTCCAGAATGTAATCATTACTGCATCTGCTTCTTGCCACTCCCCCATATATCATGCCCTATTCTTGGTAGATCTCAAATTGATGGCTAAGAATGTATGCAAAGCAATTGTTATCATTATATTCTGGTGATGTCACACTAACAGTGATAGACAGACCTTCCATGGTCAGTGAGTTTCCAGATCTTTGAAATGTTTCTGGACAGACTAGACAGATTCCAGTATTTTTTTTTTTAATTATTATACTTTAAGTTCTGGCACACATGTGCACAAAATGCAGGTTTGTTACCTAAGTATACATGTGCCATGTTAGCTTGCTACACCCATCAACTCATCATTTACATTAGGTATTTCTCCTAATGCTGTCCCTCCCCCAGACCCCCACTCCCTGGCAGGCCCTGGTATGTGATGTTCCCCTCCCTGTGTCCATGTGTTCTTTTTAGATGTAAAGACCAATGTGAGATAAGCAGAAACATTAGAGTACTTAAGATTCAAAAATTTCCAGTTTTACAAAATAGTATGTCCTGATCCTGTAAGAGTGCATGTGCTCAACATAATGGATATATCTCATATAATGCCCGCCCACTCATTATGAAAAAGAAACATTAGCTGAAAAGGTAGTTGTGATAGAGGCATACAAATGGAATACAATCTAATTTTCTGTTAGACTGTTAGATACTACCAAACAATTGTAAGGAGGAAATGACAGCTATATTGAAGAAAGATGAATACAGAGATGATAGCCAATAGCAATTTTTTTTAAACAAATAAAGTAAGTGTTATCAACATTTTCCATTGTACAATGTTGTGATAGGTATAGAGGAATATATTGCTTGCTGATAGGAATTCATTGGCTCAACAAGAATGAAACAAATCGATTGACTCTATCAATGCCATTTTACACACAAAAAAGTAAAAGGAAACTCCTTTGAAGCCATAAGTGCCTGTGTCTATATAGCTAAGTTAGTAGTATACCAATGAGCCATACATATGCATGGGTGATGGGCATCAAAAGCTTCATCAGCTATCAAATACATCCACTGAGGGTTTTTCTGTGTCTAAAATTCATCTCATTATTAATTATTCTTTTAGTTGAAGGCATGTTTTCCCTAGAAACTCTTCCTTAAAATGAATATGCTCAAACGGAGAAGTAACACATATAAACCTGTTGGTACTTTTTTCCCTTAAGGCCTAAAGACAAGTCCTAGTTCCACCATTCTGTAAGCCTAAGCAAATTACTTGGCCTCATTTCAACAGGCATGAGTTTGTTTCTTTGATAAATTTGTCAGACCTAAGGAACTCACAGGGAGAGAAGCAGATATTGGGCAAGATAAAGCAAAATCAGGTTTTTAATGAGGGTTACTGAATAGACTTCCAAACTTCAAATTTCATCATAATTTGCCTAAATGGGGAGCATTATTTACAATCCTTGCTTCCTGTGGATTCTTTCAGTACAGAAAATCAATAGTTAAAAACTATTACCTTTACTTGGAACAATGAGGCCAATAATCATTTCTCCAGAGAAAACATCAGCCAGCACTGCAATATCCTTTCAAACATAACAGGTACGAGCAAGTCAGGTTAGAGAAAAGTGTTAATTTATTTATAGCATGACAGACAGAAAATCAGAGATGCAATAAGTTTGCACATTTCAACACAAGTCATTGACCCTGCCAAAGATTTAAGAAAGTAGATTTATTTTATAAGCTATGAAAATAATTTTACTCTTAACACATGCTTGGCAACCCACCTACCCTGAAAATTTCTGGCATTTACACCATTTTTTTCTTTGAAAACTTAACAAAAAGTTGATCCCTTGCCCTTGATTCTCAAATCATACTCTGGGAAAAACATGCCTTCAGCTAATGATGGAGGTCAGTTGCAGAAAGACTGAACAAGTTATACAGAATGTTTTTTAATGGAAGATGTGGTTGGCATTCAGTCAGTCAGTAAATATAAACAGAATGACAAAACACTCTGTGTAGTCATTACTTTAAAGGCTGGGAATATATGGGTGAACAAGTCATCCAACGTCCCTGTTCCCATTGGTACAAAAAATAAAATGAAAAAGTAAACATAGAGTAGAATATCAGATAATTATATATGCCTCGCAGGGAAGTAAAATAGAGCAAGTTTTCTAAAATTTGGCACTACTGCTATTTTGTGTGTGTGAGTGTGGTCCTGCACAATGTAGGATGTTTAGAGTATCTGTGGCATCTACCATTAAATACCAGCAGCAGTCAACACTCACTCAACAATTTTCTAAGCATTTAAAAATAACCTGTAGGAGGCCATATTGCCTCTGATGGAGAAACGCTGAAGTAAAATGATGTGATAAAGAGTGACTGCCTGCTCACTGGATGAATGCAATTTGATGGTCACTAAAAGCCATTTAAGTGGAGACCTTAGTTTCATCAAAGAGGCTTCCATGTTAACATAGGGAAAGAGGAATCTTGGCAAAGGGAACAGTTAGTGCAAGTCAGTCCAAGGCAGAATAAGAATAAAAAGACAGAAAGGAGGCAAGTAGAGGAAGAGAAACATGAGATGAGTGGAAAGTAGAAGTCAGTTCACATGTAGATTTTAACTAGGGTAAGAAGTTTTTATTTTATTCTAAGCATAAGGAAATGACATTGGGGGACTTTTCAACAATTAAGTGCTATTATCTGGTTGTGCTTTTAAAAGATCACTCCGGCTTCTCTCTGGAAAACAGATTGAGGAGACATGAGCAGAAAATGGAAGATAAGTTAGGAGTTAGCAACTCACAAACTGAGATGATGATTGCCTCAATTATTTGCAAATAGAATATTTTCTTCCCATTCCCTTCCCTTGTACATAGGCCACTTCCTCCCTTTTCTATCCTTAGAAAACATTTTCTTATCTTCAGAAATATGGTAAATTATTTTAATTTATATTNCTCACAAACTGAGATGATGATTGCCTCAATTATTTGCAAATAGAATATTTTCTTCCCATTCCCTTCCCTTGTACATAGGCCACTTCCTCCCTTTTCTATCCTTAGAAAAACATTTTCTTATCTTCAGAAATATGGTAAATTATTTTAATTTATATTTATTAATTTAATTTATTCATTTATTTTATTTTTAAGTAAAATTAAATAGTATTAAATGATTGAAATGATATATGATCTCTGTCTTAAGGGTACCTTATACTTTTCAATGAGCATGTTTCATATGATAATATGTCATGTATATCATTTTCATTTCCTACAGTCAAAAATAAAGTTTAGAATTTGCTAACCTTGTCTGTGTAACAGCAAAAAACAATGGGAATAAATAGCCGTTGAATTTATATAGCTGTGGGTTTTTTGTTAATTGGCCTTGGGCAAGACTTTTTAACATTGCTTTATTTCTCTACTTAGCTACAAAATATAGGAACTATTGTGTTGTATGGGTCAGAAAAAAATTGGCATACTTTGTTTTTTTTATTTTTTTAAAAGCTTTATTTGGAAATAGCCATAATACAATAAGCTGCACACTCTTAAATGCAATTTTGTAAGTTTTAACACAGGAATACACCCATCGAATTATCACCACATTCAAGATCAGGAATATATTCATCACCCCTAAAGGTTTCCTTGTGTACTCTTGCAATATTTCCCTTATGTTCCCCACTGTAAGTCCTACCTCCAGGCAACTACAGCTTCTTTCGTCATCCCACATTAGTTTGTTTTTCCTAGTATTTTATATAAATGGAATCATAGAAAATGTACTTTTCCTACATAGTTTCTGAAAAAAAAAACTGCTGTAATTTTTACCTTTGTTCTTCTGTATTATGTCTTTTTCAGCTAGCTACCATTAAGATTTTACTCTACTGGTTTTTAGTAATTTGACTGTAATGTGCCTGGTTGTGGTTGCTGTTGTTTTAATCTTTATTGGGCTTAGAATTCATTGAACATCTTTGGTCTCTTGGTGTTGTAACATAAAAATATATTTGGTCTTTGTCCCCAGTTTCTAGCACAGAGCTCCTAAAACCCTTGGAATTTCCTGAGTGATAATAATAGTGTCACTTGTCATAATGAGACAACTTTTGGCTGGCCCCTGATAGATTCAGGTTGGGGGCTGCTCAACTCAATTAGAAACTTGGAACTTTCAGCTCCACCTGCCAGTCTTTGGAAAAGGGCAAGGGGCTAGAGAACGAGCTAATCATGAATGGCTAATGATTTAATCAATCATGCCTATGTAATGAAACATTCATAAAACCCCCCTATCCAACAGGGCTCATGGAGCTTCTGAAGACATCGACATGCCAGGAGTGTGGTGTACCTCAGCTCCACAGAGATGGAAGTTCCTGTGCTTGGAAGGCTTTCAGACCTCACCCTATGTACCACTATCTCACTATTCACTCGTATTGTTTATAACAAATCGAAGTGCCTTCTTGAGTTCTGTGATCCTCTCCAAGAAATCACAGAACCAGAAGAGGGGGAAGTGGTAATCCCCTATTTGTAGCCAGTTGGGCAAAAGTACACGTGTCCTCAGATTTGTAATTGTTGTGTAAAGTGGGGGCAGTCTGGTGTAACTCAACTCTAACTTGTGGTATCTGACACTAATTGCAGGTAGAGTATTAGAATTGAATTAAATCTTGGACACCCAGATGGTGTCAGATAGTTAGAAAAGTATCACTGGAAAAGATACCTATATTTGGTGTCAAGAAGGAAAAAAAGTCCTCTCACCAGGCTTATGTTTTTCATCAAATTTGGAAAATTTTCTATCTACATTTCTTATTTTAAAAAAACTTATCTCTCCTCTCCCTATGGGGCTCCACTTACATAAAGATTACAGTGTTTGAAATTGTCCCACAGCTTACTGATGCTGGATTCGTTTTTTAAAATTCTCTTTTCTCTGTTTCATTATGGACAGTTTCTATGGCTACATTTCCAAATATATTAAATTTTATTATTCAATTTAATCTACCTTTAATTGTATCCAGTGCATCACACCACACATTGTAGTTTTAATCTTAAGAAGTTCATTTAGGTCCTTTTAAAATAAGATAGATAGATAGATAGATAGATAGATAGATAGATAGATAGATAGACAGACAGATAGATAGATAAAGATAGATAGAAAGAAATACAGTTCATGTCTTTTTTTTTGTATAAACAGAATATAGGTATAGAAGTGATTTTAACGGTGCTTTTAACACATCAGTTCTGGATCAGTTTTGATTAACTGATTTATTTCCTCTTTATGCATCATATTTTCCTGCTTCTTTGTATGCCTAATGATTTTTCATTGGACGGCATATGTTGTTAGTTTTATTTGATTGGTTGATAGATACTCTTGTATTCTTATGAATATTTTTGAGCTTTGTTCTTGTTTATATTCATGTCACTTGAAAACAGTTTGATCTTTTGAATCTTGTTTCTAAGACTTTTTCACTGGAACCAGCACAATGCTCAGTCCAGAGCTAATTATCCCCCTTACACCAGGCACTTACATCTTGTGTGTGATTCTCCAGCCTCAGGTATTTGCTTCATATGTCAGGGAATACCCTCAGCATCTCTCTCTTTTTCTCTCTCTCACTCATTTTCTTCTTTCTGGTACTTTCTTGTGATCTCTAACCACCTTGCTTCCTCTGGAGTCAGCTTCACCTCCTTTCTTCAGTGAGGCTGCGAGGCTCTACTTGGGTTTCACCTCCCTAACCCACAGCCTAGTTTCTCTCTCAAAGCAGTAAGCTGAAGCAGCAGCGTGGTTCTCCCTTGTTTCCCGCCTCTGAGGAATCATCATCATTCACTGCCTAATGTCCAGTGTCTTCCAAACTGTTTCATATATTCTTGTCAATTATTTGGTTATTTCATTGCGAGAGAAAATCTGGTATCTATCATATTACTCTTTGGCTAGAAACAGAAGTCAAGATGTATTTTGAAGATCTGATCGATAGAAGAATTTCAATAACTAAGGATACCTAAAATTTACTATGTATCAGACTTTTATACTTGGTCTTCTAGAAACAGTAGAACTAATACTAGGTCTTTTATGTACATTGTGTTATCTCTGATGCCCTCTCACCACTCATTCTTTCCATTCCTCTCTTTTGGAAAATTTTATTGTCATATAACCCATTACCTTGATCCGTCATTGCAGATACTCTTGGATTGAAATTTTTTCCATGCCAATAAGAGTGAAGGAAATGAGTTAACTATACCATCAGCATTCATCAATTCTGGAGCTCTTTTAGTTTTCCACTTAATATTTAGTATAAGCACATAGTTGCATCACAAGTACGAAGCATATGCTGAACTTTAAGATTAATAATTTTCTATTTTAAGCAACTGTTATTTTCAAATTAAAAATACTTTTCAAAGCAAAATGCTAGTCTTCTCAGTGTTTTGATAATTTATTTCCAGAATCCACCCTCAAGAAATCTCTGCAGACTGGGTTTTTGTCATTATTGTTATTATTCTCTTTGAAAACACTCTGATGGATCTAAACTTGCTATCCTTTTCCTCCTCTTTCTCTTTGATACACACTTGGATTATAGCATAGTTTCTAGTTTTTATTTTGAAATCTTGAATAGAATAATATTCTATGCCAAATGAAGTCAATATCACTGCTCCTCTTCAGTGATAGAAGAATTGACTTTATCTGCTCAGCATCTCTCTACTTATACATAAGTGACATTAGTTTTTGTGTCTGTCATCAATCTGGTTTTAAAAAAATTAACGAAAATGCTATCCTCAGCAAGTGGACATGTGCTGAAGAATATATCAAAGATAGCTTCTTAATACTGATGCTTGGAAAGAATGCTGGATGACAAATTGCTGCTGTTGTGAGTTATTGGAGTTAGTATTTAGAAAACTTAGACAGTACTTACGTGATCCTTATTCAAGTACAGCTGTTACTGTCAAGTGTTAGCTGGAATTTGTTTTTTTTTTTTTTTTTCTGTGAAACCCAGATTCTAAGTAGTTCTTTTATACTTTCTGCAAGTAATCATAAAGTATGGATTTTTTTTTATCCCCACCCAGTTTTAGAGTGAGTAAGAAAAAGAGAAATTCTGAGAGAGCCTTCTTATTTTGCTCTGTGTATCACACAAATACAACTACTTCTTTGCTCTGCAGGGTGTCACATGGTAACTGCATTAGCCATGATTCTTTGCTTTCAAAATGCTAGGAACTCAGTTTAAACTAGGTAAACGAAAAGGGAAATTTGCTGTTTTAAGTACTGACGAATCCGAAGTTAGGAGCTGGTGGTAAGAACTCAGACATTGTTATCAGAATTCACAAGCTCTACATTTCTTGATAATGCTTTCTTTCATGTTGTTTTTACTCTCAAGAAGATTCTCTCTATGTGATTGTAAAGATAGATCCCACATCACCAGGCTCATATTATTCTTAATGTCTTTAATCTCAGAAAGATTGAGGCTCTTTCTTTCCAGCATCAATATCAATTTCCCCCCCAAAGCTTTGATAGGTCCTGCAGTCACATGGCCATCTCTAGGGCAAGCAGTGTAGCCAAAGGAATGAGGTAATAGGATGAAGTCCCCATCTCATGTTCATCTTGAACAAGACCGAGTAGACTCAGCCTATCCTAACTACCAAGAGCAGTTCCCCAATAGATACTGACTTCCAGAGAAGAAAAAATTAATGCTACACATGTAACAAACACATACCACTAATCCTTCAGGTACGCTCCCCTGACATGTGTTACTCTATGCGGCCTAATATAGTGCATAGCCTGAACCCTCTTAGGTTCAGCAAATATGGGACCTTTACTGTGGTTAGTATGTGACGGAGAAATACAACATCAGCAAGAAGCCAGAATTCTTGATAAGTTGTTTATTTCTGTCCCTTATCAATAATCAATAGCTCCAATCAGGTACCATTTGTGAGATGAGGCTAGATTTTATTTTCTGCCTCACTCTATGAAACTTTGTCATTTTGTCCCCTACATTCCTACCTACTTCCTTTCAGATTCCTATCTGTATGCTCTTCTATTTCTTACATTTATATTTTTTGATGTTAAAAATGTTAAGGTGATTTCTAAGTGTAGGTAATTTTAATATACCATAGAAAAAAAGCAAATAAGTAATAACCATTTTGAACTAAACATCAATAAAATAAATTCAGAATATGCCAAAATATTCATAAACTGATAAGCTGAATTGCTAAAGCTTTGATAAAAGACTGCATTAGTAGTCACACTTCAAACATTTATTAGGAATTACTAGTTTACTAATATATCAATAATCCATGGAGAAAAAAATCAAGAAAAGTACTTATCACTCATTTCATTTTCAAGGAGATGCAGAGTGACTTGGAAGACGCACAATCACCAAAACAAGCACATATACAAGAAAGAACAGAGTCAATTTTCTTCTGTGCTGTGGTGCAAGTATAACATAGAAAATAAATTCATAAAATGGACAGAAGTCCTCAGAATGGAGTGCACTGGTAGGAAAAGCAAGACTTGTGTAGTCTGAAAGAAAAGAACTATATTCATGGAGGGCATTTCAGGCTAAGGGCAAAGGATGAAGGTATAACACAAAAGCAAAAATGATCTTATTCTACATGTGGTTAAGGGCAGTCCTTAATCTGCTTAAGTGCAATACTGAGTTTATGTTAAATAACAGTGAGAAATGCCCTGCGAACTGCTGGTGGGGTGCAAAGTCTTGTAGGTATGAAAAGTTAGGAAGCAACTGGAGAGACTGGAATTAGAAAGAGCCAAAGTTTGGCACAACAAAGTTTGTCTAAGCAAGGAGTCATAAGCCTGGACCACTCAATAGGGGAAAGGTATATAAAATCCATTCAGGCAAGTCCTCATATAGGCTCGTGCTTTGCAACAAAAAAGAGCTTAGAAGAGTTTCTGATGTGAGCAGGTAGACCAGAATTACTCAGTCAAAAAGGAAGGCACTGACTGAAGTGGGTTGCTTATATAGGCAAGGATCCAAGAGACCAGGGTGGGTGGAATGTTGATTTATTTCAATTCAACTCAATCAATACACAACCAACATCCAGAAGTAAGAGACATGTGCAAAAATTTTGGAGACACGGAGGAACAAAATAACACACTGGGGTCCAGGCAGAGTAACTGGAAGAGTAAATTAGGGAGATGAGGAAACTAGAAGCAGGACTGCCCTTGCTACTGAGAAAACTACTGCTGAGGTTGTTTCCTAGTGACTGCTGTGTCATGACAAACTGAAGCTGCACATGGGTAAGATGGAGACCACAGACTTACCCCATTAGAACAGTTCTATATTCTGACTTTCTATCTTTTCTTAAATGTTCTCAACATATTTTACGACACTCTTTCAAAAAATCTTTCAACAAAATCTAATGTTTTTCTCTTTGGATTTTCAAGTAGGAACTTTACTGGTGATGTGATTTTAAGACAATTTTCATAAGCTCTCTGAACTTCATATTACTCCTCTGTAAATAAAGGAACATTGATTGCCTCTCAGAGTTTTTAGCACTAAATAATGTAAAAATATATTACAGTAAGCAGCATAGAGTTATACAAGGTATGTGGTCATTAGTGTAAGTTGTCTTCACCTCTTTACTACTCCCTTTCTTCAAAAGTTATTCTTTCTGTGGTGATGGTCCTCCTAGGAGGGAAATTTGATAGTCCACCTGGGAGAGGAGGAGAAGGATCAGGGAGCTGGGAGCAGGAATTTCTTGCAGTATTGATGTGATAGTAGATACTTACCATCCAATTCTGACAGAAGAACATGATAGAGAAGAAATGTAAACTTTTTTTTTTTTTTTTTTTTACCATGGCTTAAAATCTTTTTGTGGTCTGGCCATTTCTGTGACCTCTGATTCTGCTTGCTCACACCCTCTCCTTTTTCTCCTCTGCTCCAAGCACACTGGCCTCCTCTCCTGTAGCCAAACGTAAGACTCTCCTACCCCAGGGACTTTGCACAGGTTGCTGCTGCTGCCTTGCATGCTCCTTCCACCACCAGTTGAGTGCAACATTTCTCTCTGCCTTTACAGCTTTGTTCCAATAACACCTTCTAAGTGAGGCTCCTCCCAAAAAAGTTTTTAAATTGAAACATTTTCTTCCCTGCTGCACCATCCCCAATCTACTTTACCAGGTTTTATTCTTTTTCACCTAAACTAATCATAATCAAATTGAATCTAGTTTAGCCACCTTATATTATATAATGTATTATTATGCTTATTATTTATCTTCTGTCTTCTTTACTCGAGTGAAAGCTCTAGAAGAAGCTTTTTTTCTATTTTGCTCACTATTTGTATCCCACACTTTGGCACATGGTAGGCTTTTAATAAATACCTGTTGATTAATGAAGGTTGTGATTTACAGTAAAAATCTGAGAGATTAACAAAACTCATTAAAAGATGTAGCTGATTAGTTTTTGTTGCTGTCGTTGTTGTTTTTAGACAGAGTATTGCTGTTGCCCAGGCTGGAGTGCAGCAGTGCAATCTTGGCTCACTGAAAACTCTGACTGTGGGGCTCAAGCGATTCTCCCACCTCAGTCTCCCTAGTAGCTGGGACCATAGGTGAGTGCCACCATCATGCCTGGGTAATTTTTGTTTTTTTGTTTGTTTTATTGTTTTGGTAAAGATGGGGTTTTCCATGTTTCCCAGGCTAGTTGAATAGTTTTAATGAGAAAATAATCTTTTTTATTGAGAGACAATAACTTATGAGAGTCCAAAACTAACTTTGAAATAAAATTTGATAAAAATTAATCAAAGTAATTTCAAAGTGGGAAAATGACTGTTAAACCTGGTCATTGAAACAGGGGATCAGAAAGATTAATATGGTGACAGATACAAATTCTAATACCAAGAGGCAAAGGAGATCTCCTTTAAAAACTGGTTTTTACAAGAAGATACAAACAACCTTGAGTCATTAGTTGGAAAGATAACTAGAACATGTACAAGTGTTTTGGAGAAAATATTATTTGTTCAGACAAGTAGATGGTAAAAATAAGAGCAGCAGAGGGAGCTGCTTTGAGAGTTGATTACATGGATAGTGAAAACAACACGAAATGATTTGGAAAAAGAGACAATAATCAGATACCACAGAAATAGATCTACATGTTTAACCTGCAATTCATGCCAAAATGTTAGCAATGGTAACCATGACTTTCAAAAAATGAATTGTCTGAGTAAAACTTATCGGACTTCTGGCTTGAGCTAAGATTTCTGAATGATAGTTTTCAAGTTATATAAGATGCAAATTATTATCATAATTTTCTTGAATATATGTATTTATATATACATAATTTGACTTTTCAAATATATATATATATATAATTTGCACGGGCTGCTGCTGCTGCCTTGCATGCTCCTCATTGAAACTATTCAACTAGCCTGGGAAACATGGAGAAACCCGACATATAAAATTTGAAAAGTCTGTATGGCTTTCCATACTCTGCAAACACATTTTTGAAAGCCATTTTAAATTCACTTCCACATTTTCCAAATCAGTATCAAACAGACTATTAACTTCTACAATTAATATGAAAAGTCATAAAATGTAAATAAAAGTTCTTCTCAATATTCACAAACATCTGTTTTAATTAGCTTTAGTAGAAAAATTGTTTGGTATTTTAAATCTAATAGTATTCTTGAGACACCCCTACAGTTTTCATAGGCACATATGCTACTGTGTAGTGAAGCATTCGTGTGTGTGTGTGTTTGTGTGTGTGTGTGTGTGTGTGTGTGTGTGTGTGTAACTTGATTATACAAAGAAATTACCATGGAAAAGAGAGCTAAACATCAATAGCAAGTAAGAAATTGTTTCATTTTGTCACTACTTGGCTTTTTACTTTTTTTGTTCCTAACAAGCATTGAGGCTCAGAAAGCAAGAATAGAAACTTGTAGGACACTCATTAAAACAGCCTGCTTCTCCAAAAAAAAAAAAAAAGAAATTTGTGGGATTTTGTTCTTAAATGGATTAGTGCTTTCAACAATTTAATGAAGATAAGATCAAAGTTATCATTCTTATTAACAATATATTCTAGGTCCAGAAGGTAAATTTTACATAGTGAATTTTATGTGGTATGTATTCTACAGTTTCTCCTCTCATTTTTGAAAAATAATGACATATTTTGTAGAATAATATGTAGAAATCAACTCTGAGCACTGCTCTTCCAGAAGCTCCCTCTACTCAGAGTGGCTCTACTGCCAAATGACCATTACTGCATGATTCCATGATGGTGGAACTCAGCTTTTGTGATTAGCACTTAGGGTGAGGAGTATTCACCCTGGTGTCTGAAATTATACTTTTCAAAAACCATTCTAGGTCTTTTAAAAAAGGCAGAGACAATGTAAGGGATATGTTCAAAACAAACTTAACAGAACTATTGCTAATAGAGATAATTATTTTGGTTAAGAGCAGTAAGCGGAAAAGGACAATTTCTTTAACATAAAGACAAGATTTTTCTTCCTTTTTAAATACAAATTTCCTTTAAAAAGGACACATCTTTTTTCTTGGCTGTTCACCAGTAGAGCAGGCAAAACTGGACTTGCCGAAAGTGATCATTGCTATTACATTCCTCTGCAGGAGAAGATACAACACTGACATATTGTTTTCATATACAGCATCTTCTGACTCCACATATTTGCTAGTACATAACAATTACACAGCACTAATATAAAACTATCAGGATTTAGTTTTAAGGTAGTTTAAGTTTGGGATTAGTACTTCAAAAACTTGGTATCTTCCTTCATTCACCAGTGATCAAAGGGGAGAGTCAATTTAACATGGTCACTTATTAGACTTCTATTTGCACCCTTATTGTGAAGATATTAATTGATTCAAATTGAAGCCTCCAGTTTTCTTGAGACATTGGTGTTTATTATCAATGATAAAGAATTCACATTTCAGGCCGGGAGTGATGGCTTACATTTATAATCCCAGCATTTTGGGAAGCCAAGGCAGGTAGATCTCTTGAGTCGAGACCAGCCTGGACAACATGGTGAAACACCATCTCTACTAAAAATACAAAAATTAGCTGGACATGGTAGCACACGCCTATAGTCGCAGCTACTTTGGGGACTGAGGTGGGAGAATCGCTTGAGTCCAAGAAGTAGGGGCTGCAGTGAGCCGAGATTGCAGCACTGCATTCCAGCTTGGGTGACAAAGTGAGATCCTATCAAAAAAAAAAAAAAAAAAAAAAAAAAAAAAAAAAAAAAAAAAAAAGAAGAAGAAGAAGAAAAAATACATTTCACAATTTCACAAGTATATAAGAAATTGAAGATATCTTGATTTTCTATCATGGACTCAGTCTCAGCCAATGTGCTCAATTTTATACTAATCAATTACTGCCTTAATTAGCCACATTCAATGCATTACTGAATGCCGTGTGTGTGTGTGTGCACCCACGTGTGCACACCAGCTTGTGTTCTTTTTAGAGGCATTCACGTTGACATTGATAAGATGCAGGTGTCTCCTGCTAGTTAGCTTCAAACCTCTATGAGGATGCAGTGCTTTTAGAAGAAAAAATCAAGTTTTTTTTTCCTGACACTTTGCAAAGATTTGTCCATTTTATATTACTAAAAATATAAATTGATATGACTGACACATAAGTACTCAAGAATGTTCAATTTTCTCTTTATGCTATTGTACTAAGAAATACAGAGCAAATCAGAGAATGTGGAATTTCACAAAACGTGTTTTTGACAATGGGAAGGATACTACAAAATACCTACCACCAATAAAACTCCATTTTATAGAAAGTTCTCTTAATAGAATTATGGACAAAATGTTTTTTGATTTTCAAATAAACCTGGGAAGTACGAATTAAACAAAAAACAAACCCCACATAATTCCTTATTACTGGACTTCCAGAGCCTTTAATATGCTAATGTGCATTGTGAGCCTCTGAGACAGGTGTACTCAGCTTTTCTCAAGTCAAATATGGTCACGGGATAGCTCTTTTATTTTTCCTACAGATCATCTACTGGGATTATTATTCCAAAGAAAGCACTCTTCAAAATGCTGCACAGTGTGCTGATTTTAGCGTCAGAGATTACAGTGAGATTTAAAAGGCAAGTGTATCTACATTTTAATACTCAAACATCTGATATATCTGCTGCTCTTTGGAGAAAGAAATATTGTCTTTAGAGAAATGATAAGAATCAGTGAGGGTTTTGAGGGTGGGCGTTGCTCAGATTGTTTTTGTGGGAATAGTTTGCAGATGTGCGTTTTAGCATCTGAGTGAGAACATTCCTCCAGCAAACTTGAATTACATATATTAGCCAAATGAGAAAGAACACTCTTAGAATTTTAGTCTGTATTGTAACTGAAGTTTACTCTGTTCCAAATATTCTCTTATTTGCCATCATGCCTCCAGTTTGTTAAAATTGTAAATGTCACTTGCCCAGATTGAGTGGAAGTGATCTGATGTATTATTTATCTTCCAGCTTCATACCATACTTTCTACTGAAGAGCCCAAGGCTCTGAGAACTTTCCAATAAAGCAAAAAGTATAGAAGTTAGTAGGGGGGTGGAGAAGCTAGGATAAGTAGAATGAAAATGAGAGACCCAGGAAAAGTTAGAGTAAATACAGGCAAATTCATCAGAGCTCATTTGTTAAAAAAGCAAAATATAATACAGTAGTGATATAATTGTAGACCAAAATAAAATGGTGCAGAATTATATATGTCATCTAACTGCATGTATAGTACTGATTCCTAAAATAATGCAAGAAACTTGATGTGCCACATCTTCCCCCCACCACCAAATGGAAAACTTGTTCATTGATTTCAACCAGTATGTTGAAACTTCTCGATATTGGAAACCATTAAATCTTTCAACACTATTCAGATCCAGATAATCTGGTTATTTTTCATACTTTATTAATCATTTGAAATGCTCATAAAACACCCCAGGCTTCCTCAAATTATTGTAAGCAATTGATTCACTTATTGTAGTACAGGAAGGTTGGGACTGATGCATTCCAAACATTACCTGGGACCCTAAGGATGGGGCAGAGCACAGAATAAATAAGAAAAGCATTTGATTTTCTCTCATGTTCAACATTTTCACCAAAAGAATAGGACTGGCAATTATTGGCTGCAGAAGTAAGACCCGCATAATGGTTTGTTTATAGAGCTGGTTGGCTGAAGCCACATGGTCTCAGTTCAAATTCTATCTTCATTCCTCCCTAGCAGTGACTTTGGGCAAGATATTTAACTACTCTTAAGGAAGCTTCAGTCTCCTTATCTGTAAAATGGATACAAGAATACTTACATTGACAGAATTGTTGGAAGGCTATTGACTTATTTTATATAAAGTGATTAAAATACTGCCTAGCATTTAGTAAGAGCTTAATAAATAATTGTTATCATTATTTTGATTATTCCAAGCAACTTTTCCCCTTTATTTCTCCTATGTTAAGAACTCTTCTACAATGGCTTATCCCTTTCTGTTTAATTTTACTAAAGTAAAAATAAATGTTGATTGAACTATGCTTCTAACACAATCTATCACCCTATCTTTCTTTTTTCTCCTTATTGTCACACTTCATTAAAGACCAGTCTCCCTCATTCCTCCCAAATGCATTCTGCCTTTCTACTCCTGTAATCTGACTCTTACCACTACTGTACCACTGAAACACCTTTAATTAAATTCATTAGTGCCCTAATAATTTTAAATGCAGTGGGCCCAGTCACTGTCTTGTCATTGCAGTCTTTGATCATCTTAAATGCTTTCTTTTTGCATTGTCCTCTTCAGTTCTCTTGTCTCTGCCTGCTCTTCTTCACTCACCTTAGCTTTTTGTTTCCCCTCCATTTCCATTTAATTACAGTCATATTTCCCCAAGGCTCTACTCTCAGCATCTTTAAGTTCAATCAACACACTTTTTACCTGGAAATCTCTGTTACTCCTTTGGTTTTAACTTGCCAGCTTCCAATTTTTCTTCACTAGATGTGGCCTGTTTCTTAATTTTCAGTTACCAGTTACAGTGACACGTTCCTATGGATGCCACACTAGAACTTGTATCTCAGCGTGACTTTTCCGTTTCTTGATCCTCTGATTCATCCATTAAAATGCTGCCAGGTTTAGTATTCATCTTTCAAGACACACTTAAAATGGAACTTCCTTTACAAAACCCTAAGAGCTCCAAGATAAATTTTATGACTATCCCAAACTTTGCTTGAGTTTCTTTCTTATTCATGGTTATTTTTACCTCTATAGCGATTTTTAACCCATCACTAACTGTAAGCTGTTAAGAACACAAAATATATCACTATAATTTTCAAAGTACTTCAGAAGTGGCAGGGTGAACCTGAAATCTGATATTTAATGAATGGTTGCTTAATTGGATGGCTGGTAAAGGGAGACATTGCCTCTTAAAATGGCAAATGACATGGAGTGATTACATGATTATACAAAAACATATAGGGGCATAGTACAATTACAGATGCTGGAGTGAAAAAATAAACAAGATTCTAGTAGCTATGATAAGAAATGCAAAAATGAATACACATAAACACACACATATATACATATATAGTGGGTATACATATAATTAAGTATATAAAATGTAAAATTACCTAATTATATAAAGAGTTATATGCAATAGATAAAATAGACTTTTGAACGGTATTTCAGATATTCCATTCTCTGTGCTACTTTTGTGATGACAGGTACTAGAAGGCCACAACTGAAGGTGATGCATCCTAGAATAATATCAGGTGCTTAAGAGCATTTGAAAACAAATTTAAATTGATACATATGAATTAAAGGGTTAGGAAGTAATGAGAAAGTCATCTACTTTGTAATCATGCTGTAGACTCTAAAAAGTCCTTACCTTTTATTGAAATGATCAATTAATATTTAGAGAAAGAGAAGATTTACAGAGTTCCCAACAATATGCTTCACAACCTCCCTAGATTATTTTTTTAGTATTTTCATTACTCTCAGTGTAAAAAGCTCAAAATTATCAAGTACATTGGCCAAAGCCAGACTAGCCAATTAGCTAAAATAATTTTCTTGTTTTTGAAAAGCAAGTACTATCTTCTAATTTTTAAAATTATATTTAAAAGTTTCTTATTGATTACTGTCTATGAGTTCAGTAATACTATTCGTTTCTTCCCACTTTGATGTATTTGTCGAAAATGTTTTGATGAATTTTATGTCTAAAATGGGTCTGGGGTTTGACATTTAAAGATTTTGTATACTTTCACAAGAACTTTTTTTTGTTTGTATATATTTAGAGATTTTGAAAATGTAAGCAGCACCTTTGATTTTAAATACCTACTTTACAGTTAATCATTAAATTACCATTTACAATGTACTTTTTCCCCCTAAGTTAGAGCAGCAATAATGGAGAAAATTACAATGTGCTGCAGTAATTATTAATTGATTAAAGGCTTTATAATTGGCACTGAGTGCAGTTTCTTGAAAAGGCTTATTTACTATCTGAGCCAGCAAAAGCTGCCACCTTTCAGGGTTCCTCAAGTTATGAAGTAATCTGCTAGTTGCCTTCAGGAAGTAGTTTGAATGGAGTCAGAAAAGTGCTCCTGGATCAGAGTTTTCCCAGGATATTGCCTTGTGATGAGGAAACTCAACTGTAACTAGTTCTTCAGATTAATGCTTTCCAATGTCTAGTATAATAAAAGAACTAAATATTTGCTGAAGAATTGAATGCATTTTTAGATATGCAGAAGGAGAAAAAATGTGGTTAACTATCTGCCTCTTTCACAATTAAGAAAAGCAAAATTCTGCAATTCTATTCCAACCAAACTAAAAATGCCAACTGGTATTTAACATCATGAAGGCACATTTTGGATGGGCTCTGTAAGAGGAGTCAGGAAAGAACACTTGAAAATGCAATGCAGTAAAGTTGGGTGCTTCCTAAAATTGTTCTCGAATATCTGGATGAGAAGAAATCAGAAACCATTCATGCATGTTTTAAGGAAAAACTTTTATGTGTAAAACCAGTCTTTCAGCGATAATAAACCTCAAGCAAAAGTAGAGATGTAACCTGAATTTTAAAAGAAATCCTTTTGATTTTTCAACTTTTGAAAAGGAAAATGAAATAGACTCAACCATATTATATCCCAAAATGTCTGTTAAACTCTTACCTTTGCTCAGTTTTTCAATAGTTCTAGAATTACAAATTCTGGTCTTGATTTCCGTACATATTTTACATTCAAACACCTATTGGACAGAGGTGAGAAAACAGTCTTTTTTTCTTCTTTTTTTCCCCTCAGGAGGGAATGCTAATGTTGACTGACAGTCTAGGCCTTAGTTTCATCCCTCGAAATGGAGATTAAGATGTAGACATGCTTTTGTAGCAACAAAGGAAGAAAGTAATGAGGCAGATAGGAGAACTCTCTCACTATGCAAGTTGGTCATTTATCTTGCCATTAGTTTAAAGAATTTGGAGGTATAAACATGCCAAACAAAATAGAGACTAAAACTTATTTTATATTTTTCAGTCTTTGTTCTTTCAGGCAAAGAAAAGACAAAAAAGATAGCTAATTTCCTTACATTGCTGTTTTCCTGAAAAAGGTGAAAGGTGGATCCAATAACTGTTTCTCCACGGGTAATGCCCCCTCTTTCTTCCTGACCCAATTTTGGGATCTCTCTGGCTCAGGTTTTTAGTCCTCACGGGTGGCAGGAATTACAGTCGGTTTAGGCAACTGTGTCTCTTCCCAGAGCCAGCACCTGCTGAGTACATGAGTTCAACTTTCCTATCCATCTGCATAACTAAGGAGGAAACAGCCCATGCTGAAGTAATGAAGTGTCATCCTTCCGCCCACTCCTTCCTAGGTTGCTATTATCCCATCTCTTTGTCCCTGAAATGAACTTCTAAAAAATCTGTTCACTTCATTTTTCCTCTCTGCAAAGCATTTTATGGACCTCAGTCTCTACCTTCAGTTACTAAAAAGACCAAGCAGCCGGACTATGACCTAGAGACATTTGTGAACAAAGTGGAATCTGCTCTGGCCCAGCAAGTCCATCATTTCTCAGCCCTGACAGATGTCATCAAGGTCTTGTGCCCAGCCCTGCAGCTGAAAGAGCAGGTTAGCAGACAAATAAACAAGAAGAAACGTCCCCAATGACAACTGCAAATAAAGATCTGCTTGATTGGCCAGACGCGGTGGCTCAAGCCTATAATCCCAACACTTTAGGACGGGCGGATCGCACGAACGTCAGGGAGATCGAGGACCATCCTGGCTAACAGCACAGTGAAACCTGCCGCTACTCTTTACTACAAAAATACGAAAAACTAGCGGCGCGACCGGTGGCGGTAGCGCCTGTAGTCCAGGGGATACTCGGGGGGCTGAGGCAGAGGAGAATGGCCGTGAAACCCGGGAGGGCGGAGCTTGGCAGGTGAGGGAGGATCGCGCCACCTGCCACTCTAGCCTGGGCGACAGAGCAAGACTCCGTCTCAAAAAAAGAAAAAAAAAAAAAAAAAACAAAAAAAAAAAATCTGCGCTTGCATTTGACACTCGCCTCTTCCTCTCCCCTCCCCAGAGAACTCTGGCCCAACTGGTGGGGCCTAGGTAGGGTCTTGAGCTGGGTCAGGCGCTTGCCGTACAATGCCAATATGACGTCGATCCGGCGCCAGAGCACTGGGGCATGGGGGTCAGAGTGACATGGGACACTACTTTCGCTTTTCCTCAGTTGTCGCCCTTCAAGGGGAGGTGGAAGGAGCTCTTAGTACACCCTTTTATGTTGCCACTGCTTTCCATCAAGAAGGGGAATGCGCTCTCTGGCGTGTAGGGCAGTTTTCATCTTAGGGGTGCATCGCTCTCCTGTGTGGCGCTGCCTACTAGTGGAGGGCTCGCCTGGGGGTTGTCCGGCTCTGGAGGTTGGAGCCCAAGACAACCCCAGGCGAACACAGCTCTCTGCTGGCCTCTAAACCTTCCACATCTTTCTGGTTAGAGCACTGTATAGGTCGCTTTACTACTTTAAAAAATGTTTCTGCCGGACCTCTTTCTTCACCTTGCCTGCTCTTCCTAGGGATCCGAAGAGGATCCCCTACTGTTTTCTGTTATGTTAAATGTTCTATACATTGATATATATACAATAAAGCGAAGGAGAAACAGAACATCGCTCATAGTATGGTTGCATTGGTTTCGCTTACTCAATTTAAATTATTACACAATGTTTACTGGACTAAGCGGCAAAAGAGCCCAAAGTGCACTAAATACACAAAACAAACACCCTCCACCTCCATGCATGGTTAATACTGAGTGTCAACTTGATCGGAATGAAGGGATGCCGGTATGTTCCTGGGTGTGTGTGGGGGGAGGGTGTTGCCAACGGTGATTAACATTTGAGTCAGTGGACTGGGAAAGGCAGATCACAACATAATTATATCTCGTGGATGGGACACCATCTAATTAGACTGCCACATAGTGGCAGCAAGAAAAATGGCAGGCAGAAAAAAAAAACAGTGAGGTGTACTGGACTAAACACAACAAAACCTACCAATCATATATACTCCTAGCGAACTGGCATGCTCCTGTCCTCCGAATATATCAGAAACTCCCGAGTATTACTTCAAGGCTCATTGGATAAGCTCAGAGTGACAATTCCTCGCATCCTACGAGCATAATGCAAAATAGGACTAATCATGTGGAGATGTTATAAGTGAATTGTAAGATGAGATAAGTAAACACCTTAATAAAACATCTCAATATCATATATATCAAACAGTCTTATTAGGTTCTGTCACCTCTGAGAACCCTGACTCAATACACCACCACCAAAAAAAAAAAGGAAAAAAAAAAAAAGGAAAAAAAAAAAACCATCTGCGAAATCATTTTTACTCCTTGTCCCCTTTCCAAAAAATGAGTATTTCCCTCCTATTCTATCTCTGTGCAATTGCACATTTAAAAAAAATTCTAGGAGTATCATAAATAAAAATTTACTTTCATTTCATGGCTCTCACAAAATCGGGAAATTGATTCATTAGAGCAATAAAAAGTTTATTGGGCACCTACACTGGTAAAACATACAGCTAAAATCAGTGCCTTCATGAAGTCTACAGAATTTTTTTGTCTTCTTGCTTTCCATTCCCTATAGGTTTTATCTTTATAAATCATGTCTCTACTTATACTATTAATTTGCCAAAAACATTTACTAGCTTTTAAGTTTTACTTAATGAAGTCTAGAATCCCTATCATGTACCTTAAGCATCCTCATATTCCCAAAACACTCCTTGTACATTACCACTTCATGACACTGCACTGCAGACATTCTTCTCTTCCACAATCTCTAATAGAGAAAGATTATTACCAAGTTCAAATTCTTCATGAATTACCAAGTTCAAATTCTTCATGATACCAACTTAAATGTGTTCTATTTAGATCTGGTCTATTTCATCTGCGACTTCCCTAGAATTGTATTTATTACTTAACTTACAGAATTTATATCATTCAGTTTTACAACATAGCTATTTATATCCTTATGTTCCTAATATGTTATAAACTTTTGAAGGCAGTCAAAATATTTTGTTCTGTGTCACAATCATTCTTCTCCATTTTGGCCTCTAATGGAGAATATAGATAGTTCCCAGTAAATGGTGAATGAATTACTCCATTATTGCAATGTAATATTTGCATTATTCTTTAGGTTTGCTGTGCTACTCTATATCTTTTATGATTGTTAGATACTGAGATGAATATAAATATGATCAAAGAGAGGAATATATGGTAGTAGTGAAATTAAATACCAAGTTCACCTGAACAATATGAAGCTAAATTTTCCTAACAAATCACCACTCACATCCTAGGAATGAAGTTGTAACCTATGGAAACAAAATGAACTTCTTTATCCCACAAAGATGTTTCCTGAGGCCTGTCTGCTGAACACAGGAAACTACAGTGGGGTTTGGGTAGCTGATATGTATTCAGCTAAAACGTAATTTTCAAGATATATTATTTAACATTATTTCTGGCAAAACTCAAGGGACTATATCATTGGTTTTTCTGAAAACCAGGAGGAATGCAATTTAATGAAATTAAATAAATTAAATAATGAATATTGCAATTGTATCTGCCATCTTTTGCCAATACTGATTAGTCTACTTTTACTAGTACTTGCATTGCCTTCATAAGTAAGGAATGGGGATATTTTAAATAACAATTCTTATAATCAAGTTAGGCTTTGGAAATTTCAGAGTTGACAAGAAAATATTGATTTTCAGGTATTATTTTGTCAGGCTTCTGCTTTACTTCAGTGTGACTCTGTGGAGTGAAAGCAACACCCTGCAGAGGTTGGCTCAAGTGTCTGATTTACACTCAGAAAATGGGAATGAGTTTAGTCACCAAAAAATTTTTGATTTAGTGATTTCTTCCATTTATGGTGTCTCAGGCATTCAAGCATTTGATTTCATTTTATACCAAATCTTAGAATATTTATTACTGCTCTAAGAAGAAGACACCCAGAGTGTAGGGTTGATCTGTTTATTATCCATTTGGTCCCTCTTGAGCTGGAAGTTTGGCAATTGTAGCTGCAGAACATGGTACAAAGTTTCATTAAGAGCTTAGAGAAGATCTTAAATCATTTTAAGCAATATGGTACTCTGTGTAGCCATGAATATTGCAAAAATAATAGCAAGGACAATGAATATCACAATTGTATCTGCCATCTTTTGCCAATACTGGTCAGTCTTAATTCATGTGATATATGTTCCCTCCTATCAACCTAATTCTCCCATTCCTTTGTTTCATTTATGCTTCAGTTTGTTCAGGTGGATCTTTCTGGAAAAAAACTCCTTAATCTCTCCAAATATCCATTCATCTTTCCTGCTAGTATTTGCCAAGCACGTACCATATACATTTTGCTATGGATTAAATGTTTATGTTCCCCCAAAATTCATACATAAAACCCTGATTCCAAATTTATGGTATTTGGGGTAAGGCCTTTGAGAAGTCTATTAGGCCATTCTTTCATTGCTATAAAGAAGTACCTCAGAGTGGATAATTTATAAAGAAAGGAGGTTTAATCGGCTCATTGTTCTGCAGGCTGTAAAGGAAGCATGATGCTGGCATCTGCTCAGCTTCCGGGGAGGCCTCAGGAAACTTTAATCATGGCAGAAGGTGAGGGAGAATCAGACACTTTACATGGCTAGAGCAGGAGCAAGAGACAGCAAGGAGACACACACTTTTAAACAGCCAGATCTCATGAGAAGTCACTCAATACTGTGAGGACAGTTCTAAGGGCATGGTGCTAAACCATTCATGAGAAACCCACCCCCATAATCCAATCACCTCTCACCAGGCCCCACCTCTAATACTGGGGATTATAATTCGACATGAGCTTTGGGTGAGGACAAGATCTAAACTATATCAAGAAGTAATTAGGTCATGGGGATGGGACTCTCATAAATAGGATTAGTGTCCTTATGGAAAGAGACAAAAGAGAGATGATCTCTCTCTTCACCAGATGAGGATTCAGCAAGAAGGCATGCATCTACAAATTGGGAAGAAGGCCCATACCAGGAACCAAATCAGCCTAAGGATCAACAGACCAGATTGCCTCTTCCCAAAGCCTTCATGGTGGGGGCTCTTGGAGCTATAGGAGAAAGATCCCTGTCCAGTAGAACCCTGGGAATGTGACCCTCACCCAGAAAAGCTGTAGAGACAGGATAACTGCCCCAGTGGGTGCAGAAAGTGGGAGTTCTGCCCCACTGGGTTTGGGAGACAGGATTTCCACTCTAGTGGGTCTGGATGGCAGGGCCACCACTTCAAGTGAGTCTGGAAAACAAATCATTGAGCTAAAGGGGACTATTCTCAAGCCTTATATCGCATGAAGTTTACATGCTAGATCTTGGCTTGCTTGGGAATTATCACCCATTTCTTTTTCATTTCTCCCTTTTGGAAAGAAAATGTCTATCCTATGTCTGTCCTGCCATTGTATTTTGGAAGCCCATAACTTCTCTGTTTTCATGGGTTCATAGTTGGAGGGAAATTTTGTTTCAGGATGAATTAAACCTTCAGTCACACCCGTATCTGACTTAGATGATATTTAAATGAGATTTTGGGCTTTAGACTTTAGTGTTGATGTTGGAACACATCAAGACTCGGTTATTGGGATTAAATGAATGCATTTTGCAAGAGAAAAGGACGTGAATTGTGGGAGGTCAGAGGCCAGATGTTATGGACACAATATTTGTGTTCCCCCAAAATTCATATGCTGAAGCCCTGACCCCAGTGTGATATAGAGACCATAAAGTCATGTGGCTGGCACTCTCATGATGGAATTTGTGCCCTTAAAAGAAGACACAAGAGAGGTTATCTCTCTCTCCACTATGTGAGGATACATCAAGAAGATATCCATCTGCAACCCAAGAAGAGGGCCCTCACCAGGAACCAAAATGGCTGGGACCTTGATCTTGGACTTTCCAGCCTCTGAAACTGTGAGAAATAAATGATTTTTATTCAAACCACCCAGTCTATGGCATTTGTAAAAGCAGTCCCAACTGACTAAGACATGTTGCTTCTTAAGCTAGGATCTATGGAGGATCAAAAAAATGTAATACAGAATTATTTTTCTCTAGGAAAGTAGAATGTAGTTTAATAGAAACATAAAATAACAGAGGTGCAGATAGTACATCAATCTAGGAAACTGCAGTTACTTGTTTTTTTCAGGAAGATTTTTATTTGGATAGTTAATGATTCAGCTGTCATTGATTTTTTTTTTTTTCAAAGGCAGCCGGAGAAAAAATTTCCACTAAAATTTGTATAACTATATCAGCCTCTTTGTTAATAAAGAATTTTAATTTTAACTAATGCTGAATATGTTGAATATAAAAATGTCTTTCAGTATGGTATTTTAAAATAATCTCATCTATACTGAAAATGGAACCTTATTTATAGAGTCCCTTTAAATGCTATTGTTGTTCTCTCAGGCTCTCTAATAGGGCCCTAATAACCTTCAACATCATCTCCAAAGGGTCAAATCTTTCCCAGGGTCTCTGTGTCAGTGTGGCTGAAGATCAGCCTGCAATTGTAGAGCTCTGTTGCCTTTCTGAGTGAGTTTCTGCCCTGAAATTGTGTAACATGCTTATGTTTCTCATTTACCTAATTGGTACTTAGGTCTTATGTATTGAATTGTCCTCCCTTAGTCAGATAATTGAAGCAGTAGACTGCACTCTTTGCTCCTCTTCATTCAAGCATCACCTCTATACAGGGAATTGCTTATGAAATAACTCAATGTTTTCTGACAAGAATTGGAAATATGATCTGTCTTGTAGTTACTAGCCCTTCCTTCTGGTTAATTTTGCAATTCTCTCCCACTCATGGCTTAGATGACCTGAGGATTAATTATTTAAAAAGTGCTGATAGTGTATTTTTATATCTAGGAAGACAAAGTTGTCAATTAAGCTTTAGCAGATAACATTTGACCTTATTTAGTATTATGTATTTTTTGGCCTCAGACTACATGAAGTTTAGGAGAATGAATATGATAGCTGTAAAGCTCTGGGGTCCAAATCCTTATTCTGCTCTTTAGCCATAATTTATCCTCTGTAAAGGAAGGGTGATAATAGTATGTTCATGACAAATAAGACATAGATGTAAAGTGCTTGGTGAATGTAGCACATAGCAAGTACCCTGTAAATAATAATAATAATAATAATAATAATAATAATAATAAGCCATGCAGGTTTAAAAGCAACATATCCATGTCATAATATATCCACATTCACATCTATGTATCTATCTATATCCACATATACCTATATTTCCATATCCATATATCTGTCTCAACATATATCCGTATTTGAGTCAATACTATATATCAACTATACATAGTTTTCATTAGTGCCATATGTGCCAATTTGTCATCTTTCTGTTTTAAAACATAGGTTGGCAAAATTTTTTTGTAAGAAGCCATATAGTAAATATTTAAGGCTCTATAGGAGTATAGGACATATGCTCTTTGTTGCACCTACTCAATTCTGTTTTTTTTTTTTTTTTTTTTTTTTTTTTTTCCAAAACAGCCATTAACAATATGTAGACAATGAGTTCCAATAAAATTTTATTTACAAAAAGACTTGACAGGCTGGATTTTCCAGCAATCCATACTTTGTTGACCTTTTTCTAAATCACTAGAAGATTTCCACAGAAATTTCCAATCCATGTATTTCCATATAATGTTCCTAGACCCAACTAGTAAAGTAACCAATGCTTGTCCATTATGAAGTTTTACTGGAGAAATGAAGGGAAATTAGAGCATTATAATGATTTTTTCCCAAAATATAGATTAATTTAAACAGATTTCCTTTATACTGACTTTCCATCCTTTCATTTGTGTTAAAACATTTACTTGAGAAATTAATGCTCACAGATGAGGTGTTTTAAGTGATTCTACTTGATTGCATAAAAATCTGGCTCTATTCACTAATATCACTACTTCTGGACAAACAGCAGAAAACATATAGTCAACTAAGGTAGTTCAGAATTATAATATTAATTTCTGAAAGAATATACATGATTATTAGATTATAGAATTGCACTTCTACATTGAGTAGGATATTTATAGCCTTTAATTCCCTTAATCTATGCATAAATTGTCACTCTGGCATACCTCATATATTCCAACAAGCAAGAGGCACTTTTTGAACACTTCTATTATCCCTATTTCAAAGAAAGCCTGTATGATTTTTACCGCCCTAACAGAGAATGTTCTTTTTTACATAAAAGTAAATAATCTACCATCCTGTAAGTTACAGAATATCGATAGCTTGTGGTCTACCATCCAGGATCACACATGAAAAACTGAAATTCTTATTCACATAACACACTTTTTGATGTCTGATAACAGCTTTCATCCACCCAACAAAACAGATCAAAATAAAAGACCCTTCCTCCATTTAAAAGATAAATTTTTTCCCAGTTCCTTGGATTTTCTTTCAACATCCAATACCTATTTTCATCCTTACTCCTAACCAATGACTTTATTTTGTAATTCATTGAGAAAATATAATGAATCAGTCAAGAAACATCACAAGCTCTAAGAACCACATTTACATGCTTATCAGCATTTCTACTTCTATATTATAATGAAAATTTTAACATTTCATTAAAGATGATAAATTAAGTCATGAAAGAGGAGATATACCATGTTCATGATTGCATTAATTGATATCAAAACTGTCAATTCTCCCTATTTAATCCATGAACTGTTGTGGGCTTTTGTTGTTGTTTTGTTAAAACTTTCCAAAATTTTATATATATTTAAATAAAAGAACAAAAGTACAAAAGTGCTAAATAAACTTTTAAAAGTAAGTAAGTGCATTACTACAGCCAAGGTATGCTACAAGTCCATTTTATTTAAAAAGTATGGTAAAAGTGTGAGGGTAGAAAACTATCATAATGAAAGTGCATTATTTACTCAAAATAAGATATCACCATATAGATCAATAGACAAGAATAAAATATTATATGGTGTTTGTGAAGCTACTTTACCATATGAAGAAAAATGTGTTAATTCCTCACTTTATTTTATATACAGAGATCTTGATGGATTAAATACATAAATGTAATATATTAACACATGAAGCTAATAAAAGAAAGATACAGCAAAGAATACTTGTGATCTAAGGACAGAAAAACACAAACTATTAGGTAGGAAAGTAATGGCTTGTGTACATCAGAATTAAGGACTTTTGTTCAACAAAAGAAAATTTAAGCAAAATTATCATACAGATAGTAGACTCAGAGGAATTATTTCAAATGTCTAAGAGAACTAAAAATTTATATCTATCATGTACAAACAGTATCATCAAGACCTCAATTAAAATACTAAAATTAAAAACAGGGAAATCGACAAAAATATTAAAAGAAAATCTTCAAAAGGATAAATATGAATAATTAGTACTGTATATTAACAGATGTTCAAATTGACTGGTAACTAGATACATTTCAATTTGTAAAATGATATACTATATTATACTCATAAGTCACTGACTTTTATGTAAATTTAAAATTCCCAAATAATTCTACATGCATTATATAAATTCATTCACTCTCACAGATTTATATTAAACACATTGGAGTGGGTGGTGTGAGGCAGGTGAAGTCAAGAGGACTGAGAATAAAGGATGCAAGGGAAAGTAAAAAAGAGCCTGTGCTTGGACTAAACCAAAGACAGTGTGCTATGAACTGAGGAACAAACAATATTACCTAAATATTGTGTACTGGGGTTTAAAAAATAATAATAGGAACTATAATAATTACAGAATTGTAGTAGGTTTTAATCACACTTTAAATTTTCCAAGAATACTTAATTATAAAATGTTTGTGAAATTAACGTTTAGAAAAGAAAGTTTGTGCCAACAATGGTGGGAAAGATGTCTAAACTACTTTTTTTAAGGAACTAGTAAGAAACTGATTTAATGAAATCCTGGAAAGACTTTTTGTAGAACCAATGCATTCCATTCAAAACTTTAAGAATAGTTTTAGGGAAAAGAAGAGACTTTCAATATATTTTGATTTTCTGACATAGTCATTTGTGAGCTTAATCCCAGGAATTTGAAAGTAAATATTACTGATATCGCAAATATTACTAGCAAGAGATATTGTGATACAATCAATCAAAGATTATAGGAAAGATATGGTATCTGATTTCAAGCAATGACTAACTTTAGAGACAAGGTAGGATTGGAGGCAGACAATAAAGCAACTGGGAATGGGAAGACATGAGAAAATTAGAGTTGACTGAAAGGGACTAGAAAGTTTATAAGAAAGCAAGCTTCTTACGATTCAGGATTCGTGGTAAATAAGAGAAAATGGCTGTGAGTGAAGAAAAAAAATAACATTTTTTTAGTGTCCTAAAATAACATGACCTTGGTTTATACAGGTTAAAATTTAACACACACACACAAAAATTGAACATAATTTAATGGAATTCATGATTTTGCCTATAACAGCATAGTACTGTTGGGGCTCAGAAAATGAAACCGCAAAGTAAAGTCTCAAGAAGTAGCCTCAGAAGCAAAGCTTCTCTCTGACCTTCTCCTGCCTCTTTCCTCATACCTCATTCTCCCTCATCTAAGCCATAGAAACTAGAATCTTTCTTTCCCAAGGCAAGTCATAGAAACTAGGACCCCTTTTCCCCAAAGCCAGCCATAAAGTCTAAAAATACTTTAATCTTGCCCTTGTCTTTTTTTGTAACAGCTGACCATAGAGAAATTAAAATCCTCATTCCAAAGGCAGCCTACCCCAGACCTGAAAGGAAGGAATCCTGCACAGAAATGCCAAAAGTATATGAACCGACAGGCATTGCTGAGTTTTCCCACGCAGTCTGATCATATTAGATCACTTTCTTTTGTTCAATCACATCCATACATGGCTATCCATAGTTCATTGAAACTAAGCATAAAATGGATTATTTTCCTGTGTCTTTGGATCTTTACTCTGAAGGCTCCTGTGTCATGTAAAACTCTGATCAAGCACATTATGCCTCCTTTCTTGTTAACCTGTCTCTGGTATAGGGGTGTTGGCCATGACCCTTTTATGGGGAGAAAAGGGACTACCTCCTGTCTTCCCCACAGTTATGGTGACAAGGATGGAATGGCTGAGACAGCTGACTCACTGTAGAACTTACAGATGAGGTTCTGGGACAACAGGCAAAAGCCAGCAAAAAAGGTAGGAACTTTTACCAAGGTCAAGTCTCATGGATCTCTGTCTGTTGTGCCCAGTGGAAAATGGAAGGTAAGAATTTCTCTTTCTCTGTTCCTTTCCAAATTCAGGTTAGCAGGAGAAAATTATTTGTTGGGACTGTGACTCGTGAAAATTTGTTTTGGGTACTCACTTGCTATTGATCCTCTCCCCTCCCATGGACAGCTATTGTTTACGTATTAGTCTTGTTTTGTGTCCTAAGAACATGGGTTGGCTTTTACCTGTTGGGGACATATAGATTATTCAGTTTCCGTGTGCAGACAGCCAACCAAAAGTTTAAGGGGCCCCTGTAAAAGATTATGCCTGGGTAGAAATGTGGGTTGGACCTCATTTGCAGCTGGCATATCTACTGCTACCAGCTATCAAAAGAAAACTAAGTCTCTTTTTTCTTTTAGTTGTCTTTGGGGTAGCTCTGGATCTTGTGAGGACTGCTTCTTTGCACCTTTTGGAGCTGCCTGGTATATCCTTTGTTAAGTTACAAAAGGCTTATTGGTTTGGGTTATGAGTCACTGAAAACCAAAGTGACTCAGATACCTTTGGTTTAATGGAAAATAATAAATAAAATTAAAAGAATCCAGGAGTATTTGCTGTTGTTCCAGCTAAAATATGATAATAAATCTGAAGGGATTTTGTAAAGGGCTGTATGGTCAGAAGTTTGCTTAACTAAAACTGATTATATAAATGTACATATAAAATATATATTTTAAGCCCTCTTTATTTCTCTCTGTTAGATTTTGCTTCTCCCCACAGGAACTTTTCATGCAACTGAACCCCTTTTCTAGAACCCATACTAACTATAACTTTTTTAGGAAACTCCCCAAACTCATTCCTCTATGACTCATTCTCCTATTTGCTTCTGCCCCTTCTTCCTTTTGCCACCTTTGTTATCCACTTCCATCTGTGGGTCAATGGATACAAAAGTAATGAAACAAAATATTAGAGATTTGGCTATCAATAAAAGCAATTTGGGGAGACTTCTACTAACCCTGAGACCCCTTAAGAAACACAGAAAAAAGTTTCACAGATCAATTTTGGGGTCTTCTGTTTTCCTTAAGAAGCCCCAGGAGACGTGGACAGGTTCCTCTCAGGTCTACAACTCATCTCACTTTTATATTGAAAGCCCTGAGCTCTTTGGCTCTGTAGGGTACCAAGGATTACTTTACACTGTAAGAGAACTCTTGACCTTTGGATATGTAGTATATAACAAGTCACTGAGGAGAGCCACAATTTTAAAGGTAACTAATAGCAGTTGCAATGGACCATTGTTACTACAGGAGGCAAACTCTTTGTATCATCCTCATTCTTTGCATGTTTAGAAAAGAAAAGCCTTCCATTTCTGACTGAGCCAAACCAAAATTGGCAGTAAATGGCAATTTAGTACCAGAAAGAAAATATTGGCTAAGTTGGTAAAGAGGCGCTCGGAGACAAAGACACAACATGAAAATTGACATGGTTTTGGCACTTGGAGGCTGTTGGAGCACTCAGTACTGAGGAATGGGGATCCTGTGGGTGATGAATTAGACATACAGTGGGCATTGAATTATCCACCAGCCTTAAGGGGTTATCTTTACATTGAGGCACACTATGGGAAGGTACTGCAGCCCAGCCTCATGATGTTTCCATCTTGGGCTTTTGCCTTGGCTCTGGGGACCTGGGACTCAACATAAAATAAGATACTTGATTTCTGGAGACCTAGGTGCTCTGCTTTACAGTTATGCTACCTTTTACATGTATAGGCCTCAGAAGTAAATCAAATTATATATAGGTCCTATTTGTTAATGGGATCTGCCCTGAATTCAATAATCCAGTTAAGGAGCAAAATTAAAAGCTGCATATCTAACTATAGTGGTATCTAAAATAGTACTTTCTGGCATTCAGCTGTTTATTTTAAACAGGTTTCCGAATTTTCTCCTAAGTTCATCTGTATGTCTTTTGTAAAATCCAGTAGTGAATTCTCATTATTTTATGTTGTCTGTGCACCTATTTTGAATCTTTCTCTGTGTCTCACCTGACACACCTGAACTTAATTCTTCCCACCCCTCCACTCCCCTATCAAGGCTCCTGTAGAGAGTAGCTACCTTGATAAGCCTATGAAGTCAAGGATAGAGTTTAAGGTCACTTGAGAAAAGTCTCAGGACAAAATTATTTTAAAATGTAACAAATCTAGTTTGAGCAGATATGAATATATTGTCTGCCCAGTTGAGCTTTAGAAACATTCAAACCTAAAATTTAGTTCACAACCTCCATAAAATTGATCTGTGATAAAAGGCACTATGCTCTAAGACTTTCCTTTGAGATAAACTAAAATAGAAACTAGCCTAAATGTCTTTTAGTTTATGTGATCTGGGATAATCTTCGGTAAATAAAGCTAGTTTTAGAATAAATAGTAGAATAAACAGAAATGTCCTTAGAATTGTAAGTATGTTTTGCCTGGGTTTGCTAGTCAGATTGAATTATGCTGTCTCTTCTAGATGCTTTAAGGTCATAAACCATAAATGCAACAGTCATAAAATAAACATTAAAAAAGTTATTTTGATTTCTGTGCAATTTCTAATATTTGCCTAATTTATTGGTGAACCATAGGAAAGAGCAAGCCACTGGCCTCCCCAGAGCTTTCCATGCATCTTGCTGTGAGCCAATATCTCTAGGTTTAAGCCTCTGGATTCTGGGATCTGTAAGATTGGAGACATGTGTGTATCCACAGATCCAGAGACAGTAGCCATAGGACAGAGCCAAGGCTAATATGGACCTGTCCTATGTCCAGTGTGTCAGAGGCCTTGGTTGGAACAAAATTGGCTGATGCAGGGTTAGGTGATTGTGCTTTCTCAAAATAATTTGAATGGCTAGCTTTGATTTCCATGAGCAACTAAAACATAACTGTTAAGAACAAGTAAATCAGGCAAGCGTGAATGGATAAACATTTATAAATGAACCTGTCATAGTTTCAAAATATTTTAGTCATTTTAAATCATGTTGCTTTAAATTAATAATCATAAAATGTCTGAGTCATTTCTAAGTAAAGTAAAATACTGAAACAATTATTAAGCATAAGTTTGTTTATATATTTCAGCATCTGGTGTTTATATGGCATAAAAAAGCTAAATATATTTGGGTCTGTTAATAAACGTGAAAATTGTACTTTGTACATGTCTATTTTCAGAAACTGCAAAATGAGAGAACAATGGTCCAAAATTGCTTAAGATTGAAATTCAAATTTAATATATCTAAATAAAACTACTAAAATCAGAGAATTTTGTAGAGAAGATACATGAGAAAAGCAAAATATGTTTCTGGTGAAAAAATTTATAAAAAATAAAAAATACGTGTTTCAATGAAAAAAGTAATTTACCTAGTTTAGAAGATATTTAAAGATTGACTTGAAATAAATAAATAAATTGAGGGAAAACGGTCTTGGTAAAGATAAATAGATATAGAAAATTAGAAAAAGAAAAGGTAATAAAAGAGGANCTAAAAATACTTTAATCTTGCCCTTGTCTTTTTTTGTAACAGCTGACCATAGAGAAATTAAAATCCTCATTCCAAAGGCAGCCTACCCCAGACCTGAAAGGAAGGAATCCTGCACAGAAATGCCAAAAAGTATATGAACCGACAGGCATTGCTGAGTTTTCCCACGCAGTCTGATCATATTAGATCACTTTCTTTTTGTTCAATCACATCCATACATGGCTATCCATAGTTCATTGAAACTAAGCATAAAAATGGATTATTTTCCTGTGTCTTTGGATCTTTACTCTGAAGGCTCCTGTGTCATGTAAAACTCTGATCAAGCACATTATGCCTCCTTTCTTGTTAACCTGTCTCTGGTATAGGGGTGTTGGCCATGACCCTTTTTATGGGGAGAAAAGGGACTACCTCCTGTCTTCCCCCACAGTTATGGTGACAAGGATGGAATGGCTGAGACAGCTGACTCACTGTAGAACTTACAGATGAGGTTCTGGGACAACAGGCAAAAAGCCAGCAAAAAAGGTAGGAACTTTTACCAAGGTCAAGTCTCATGGATCTCTGTCTGTTGTGCCCAGTGGAAAATGGAAGGTAAGAATTTCTCTTTCTCTGTTCCTTTCCAAATTCAGGTTAGCAGGAGAAAATTATTTGTTGGGACTGTGACTCGTGAAAATTTGTTTTTGGGTACTCACTTGCTATTGATCCTCTCCCCTCCCATGGACAGCTATTGTTTACGTATTAGTCTTGTTTTGTGTCCTAAGAACATGGGTTGGCTTTTTACCTGTTGGGGACATATAGATTATTCAGTTTCCGTGTGCAGACAGCCAACCAAAAGTTTAAGGGGCCCCTGTAAAAAGATTATGCCTGGGTAGAAATGTGGGTTGGACCTCATTTGCAGCTGGCATATCTACTGCTACCAGCTATCAAAAAGAAAACTAAGTCTCTTTTTTCTTTTAGTTGTCTTTGGGGGTAGCTCTGGATCTTGTGAGGACTGCTTCTTTGCACCTTTTTGGAGCTGCCTGGTATATCCTTTGTTAAGTTACAAAAGGCTTATTGGTTTGGGTTATGAGTCACTGAAAACCAAAGTGACTCAGATACCTTTGGTTTAATGGAAAATAATAAATAAAATTAAAAGAATCCAGGAGTATTTGCTGTTGTTCCAGCTAAAATATGATAATAAATCTGAAGGGATTTTTGTAAAGGGCTGTATGGTCAGAAGTTTGCTTAACTAAAAACTGATTATATAAATGTACATATAAAATATATATTTTTAAGCCCTCTTTATTTCTCTCTGTTAGATTTTGCTTCTCCCCACAGGAACTTTTCATGCAACTGAACCCCTTTTTCTAGAACCCATACTAACTATAACTTTTTTAGGAAACTCCCCAAACTCATTCCTCTATGACTCATTCTCCTATTTGCTTCTGCCCCTTCTTCCTTTTGCCACCTTTGTTATCCACTTCCATCTGTGGGTCAATGGATACAAAAGTAATGAAACAAAATATTAGAGATTTGGCTATCAATAAAAGCAATTTGGGGAGACTTCTACTAACCCTGAGACCCCTTAAGAAACACAGAAAAAAGTTTCACAGATCAATTTTGGGGGTCTTCTGTTTTCCTTAAGAAGCCCCAGGAGACGTGGACAGGTTCCTCTCAGGTCTACAACTCATCTCACTTTTATATTGAAAGCCCTGAGCTCTTTGGCTCTGTAGGGTACCAAGGATTACTTTACACTGTAAGAGAACTCTTGACCTTTGGATATGTAGTATATAACAAGTCACTGAGGAGAGCCACAATTTTAAAGGTAACTAATAGCAGTTGCAATGGACCATTGTTACTACAGGAGGCAAACTCTTTGTATCATCCTCATTCTTTGCATGTTTAGAAAAGAAAAGCCTTCCATTTCTGACTGAGCCAAACCAAAATTGGCAGTAAATGGCAATTTAGTACCAGAAAGAAAATATTGGCTAAGTTGGTAAAGAGGCGCTCGGAGACAAAGACACAACATGAAAATTGACATGGTTTTGGCACTTGGAGGCTGTTGGAGCACTCAGTACTGAGGAATGGGGATCCTGTGGGTGATGAATTAGACATACAGTGGGCATTGAATTATCCACCAGCCTTAAGGGGTTATCTTTACATTGAGGCACACTATGGGAAGGTACTGCAGCCCAGCCTCATGATGTTTCCATCTTGGGCTTTTGCCTTGGCTCTGGGGGACCTGGGACTCAACATAAAAATAAGATACTTGATTTCTGGAGACCTAGGTGCTCTGCTTTACAGTTATGCTACCTTTTACATGTATAGGCCTCAGAAGTAAATCAAATTATATATAGGTCCTATTTGTTAATGGGATCTGCCCTGAATTCAATAATCCAGTTAAGGAGCAAAATTAAAAAGCTGCATATCTAACTATAGTGGTATCTAAAATAGTACTTTCTGGCATTCAGCTGTTTATTTTAAACAGGTTTCCGAATTTTCTCCTAAGTTCATCTGTATGTCTTTTTGTAAAATCCAGTAGTGAATTCTCATTATTTTATGTTGTCTGTGCACCTATTTTTGAATCTTTCTCTGTGTCTCACCTGACACACCTGAACTTAATTCTTCCCACCCCTCCACTCCCCTATCAAGGCTCCTGTAGAGAGTAGCTACCTTGATAAGCCTATGAAGTCAAGGATAGAGTTTAAGGTCACTTGAGAAAAGTCTCAGGACAAAATTATTTTAAAAATGTAACAAATCTAGTTTGAGCAGATATGAATATATTGTCTGCCCAGTTGAGCTTTAGAAACATTCAAACCTAAAATTTAGTTCACAACCTCCATAAAATTGATCTGTGATAAAAGGCACTATGCTCTAAGACTTTCCTTTGAGATAAACTAAAATAGAAACTAGCCTAAATGTCTTTTAGTTTATGTGATCTGGGATAATCTTCGGTAAATAAAGCTAGTTTTAGAATAAATAGTAGAATAAACAGAAATGTCCTTAGAATTGTAAGTATGTTTTTGCCTGGGTTTGCTAGTCAGATTGAATTATGCTGTCTCTTCTAGATGCTTTAAGGTCATAAACCATAAATGCAACAGTCATAAAAATAAACATTAAAAAAGTTATTTTTGATTTCTGTGCAATTTCTAATATTTGCCTAATTTATTGGTGAACCATAGGAAAGAGCAAGCCACTGGCCTCCCCAGAGCTTTCCATGCATCTTGCTGTGAGCCAATATCTCTAGGTTTAAGCCTCTGGATTCTGGGATCTGTAAGATTGGAGACATGTGTGTATCCACAGATCCAGAGACAGTAGCCATAGGACAGAGCCAAGGCTAATATGGACCTGTCCTATGTCCAGTGTGTCAGAGGCCTTGGTTGGAACAAAATTGGCTGATGCAGGGTTAGGTGATTGTGCTTTCTCAAAAATAATTTGAATGGCTAGCTTTGATTTCCATGAGCAACTAAAACATAACTGTTAAGAACAAGTAAATCAGGCAAGCGTGAATGGATAAACATTTATAAATGAACCTGTCATAGTTTCAAAAATATTTTTAGTCATTTTAAATCATGTTGCTTTAAATTAATAATCATAAAATGTCTGAGTCATTTCTAAGTAAAGTAAAATACTGAAACAATTATTAAGCATAAGTTTGTTTATATATTTCAGCATCTGGTGTTTATATGGCATAAAAAAGCTAAATATATTTGGGTCTGTTAATAAACGTGAAAATTGTACTTTGTACATGTCTATTTTCAGAAACTGCAAAATGAGAGAACAATGGTCCAAAATTGCTTAAGATTGAAATTCAAATTTAATATATCTAAATAAAACTACTAAAAATCAGAGAATTTTGTAGAGAAGATACATGAGAAAAGCAAAATATGTTTCTGGTGAAAAAATTTATAAAAAATAAAAAATACGTGTTTCAATGAAAAAAGTAATTTACCTAGTTTAGAAGATATTTAAAGATTGACTTGAAATAAATAAATAAATTGAGGGAAAACGGTCTTGGTAAAGATAAATAGATATAGAAAATTAGAAAAAGAAAAGGTAATAAAAGAGGATCTTGTATAGTTAAACTAAGACAAAATAAAATTATTATAAGTGTTTTAAAAGTAAGCCTTATATAAAAAGTACACTGATATACAAGGCTATAATTTGGTTTTCTGTTTTAAATCATTTTAGTTAACTGCAAAACAAGAGGAGAGAGAGAAACAAATTTGCTGTGCCTCATGTTGTCTTTATTAGCTCTTTTGTTAAATGAATGACTATTTCATAATAATCTGTGATGTTACTTGATTGTTTTGAACGTTTATTTTTGACAAACTTCTCAAAATCAAATTTCAAATTCTAAATTTAGTCTTTTTGACATTGAACTAAATTTTGGGCATTCCAGGAGGGTCTTTCAAAGTACAGAAGAGATTTATTAGGCTTATTTGCTAGGTCAAAATCATACAGAAGTAATGTCAAATAAGAAATAATGTGTAACTTTCTTTGAGTTATATTTGTATAGATATACTACTAATAAGTGTTTCAAAATTGTATGAGATTCCTAAAAATCTGATTCATCTGGGCATATGTTATCACTCTTATCTACAGCTATTTTGTTAAATTGTTTTAGCCCACAGAAAATAACCAAATTTCCTCGTCAGTTGCATTTTTAATGTTGGTCATTTTAAGTCTCATTTTCCAGAGTTAATTGGCTTATTCTGGTGTTTCTTCTAAAAGATAATTACAAACAACTATAATATTAAAGAGTAGTGCCTTCAAAAAAGATAAAGACTAACAAATACTTTAAAATATAGACCTCTGCCAATGATTTTGAGAGTATTCAATTGGACTGCTAAGAATTTCAAAAACTCCAGTGATAAAACTGGTCTCATAAAACTGCTAGCCTAACATGAGACTGAACTGATGATATATTATGATTTTAATAAGTTTTTTTTGAAACATTGCTGATTCTTTTATGTTTTGTTTTCAGAGTTAAAATACGTTATTGTATTTTAAATTATCTATAACTTGTAGCAATTTGGTAATATATACTTTTGGAAACACAATTGAAACATTTGGCTTTCTTTCTACCTGATCCCTCCAGAATTTGAAATCCATTTGTAAGTACTCTTATTTTATGGAAAATACAGTTATTTGCCTAAGTTCAGTAAGAATCTTAATTTTTGTAAGACACACACAATTGGAGACTCTGGTTAGTTAACCAAGGCTTTGACTGGAATGTCAAATTTTCAGATATGAGCAGACTACTTTGAGGGATCAAGGTTGACTTTTATGGAGCCAATAAAATGCCCATTAGAATAACTGGCCTGGTACCTTGTCTACATAGTTCCCTTTTGAGATCCTTGGTCTTCTAGTTAGTAAAGAAAGTCACTTTCTGATAGGCCCAGTAACCTCAGATATTTTGAGGACCTTGAGAAGGATGAAATTCACCAAATGCATACACACCCTGAGAACAAGTCAAACTCTTGGCTTAGCTTCCTAGTTTGAGAGGTTTTCACAAGTTCAATCTTATGTTTTAAGAAAAAATTTCATCAATGCCAACTTAAAATAACCTATATTAAATATCATTATTCTTACTGCACTTTATGCAAATAATCAGCCCAAGTTGATTAACTAAATTTACTTTACAAAGAAATAGTTTTACCATAAATACCTTTGGTGGAAATGGGGAAATGAAACAGAGAAAAATTATGCTGAAGAAGAAAACTATACTGCACTTATTAGATTCTAGGCACTATTTCTGAGTGTTATTATTATTTGAATTGAATTCTGAACTTTTGTTTTTTCCATTATATGACTGTGACTCTCTGGACCAAGGTTTATAAGTTTTATCTCATCCTTCTTCCTTGAAATCATTAAAATTAAAACTTCTCTCTTTTTTGAGGTCCTACAAACTAAGGTTAAACAATTTGATATAAACTTCAAATAAATTACCACAATGGCTTATGTATAATTAACCTTTGTGCCTACTGCTGTATTGACTACTCATAACATTTATCTGATGCAAACTATAAAGCAGAAAAACCTGTGAGATTTCCACTGTCTACTCTTGTTCCATCTATACGTGCTTCCAGTGCAACATCTAGAAATCTTGGCTGGCTGCTCTCTGGACTAAAACAAACAAACAAAACAAACAAACAAACAAAACCCCTGAGTTTATAGTTTGTTCTAACCATTAAGCTTTGTGTTCTTCTTTCAGGAGAAATTCCTCTTATTAAATATTTGATTGCTCACACTATATAGAGACCTGACTTTGGTGGATGATCTACATCATCACTGCCTGAGTGAGACTCATCTGTAACCGATTTAACTGGACTAACATATTCTTGAGACTGAGAGACTGATTCAGTGGCTTATGAGACAATCTATCTCCTCAGTCTCTGGATTGTAAAACTTTTTGAGAAAATTTCAAACCAGGAAATGATGGGCCTCAGAAAACAATAACTCAATGTGAAGGCTTAAAAAGCAGCCCCTCAGAAGTGAAGTCTCTCTCATCATAGAAATCATAACCTGTTGCAGTGAGCCGAGATTGTGCCACTGCACTCTAGCCTGGGTGACAGCAACACTCCATGAAAACAACAACAACAACAACAACAACAACAACAACAACAACAAAAGAGAACATAACCTGTTTTTTCCCAAAGCCAGCCATAAAGCCTAAAACTATTATTCTAACCTTGCATCCTGCCTTTCTGTGTAACAGCCGGCCATAAAGTAATTAAGATGTTCATTCCAAAGAGGTCCTACTCCAGATCTAGGAGGAAGAAATGCTCTAAAGAGAGGCCAAGAAGACCTTGCTGAGTTTCCCCAATCGGTCTGGTTGCATTAGATCATTCCCTTTCTACATGTCTGCCCATATTTTATTGAACCTAAGCATAAAAATGGATAGTTTTCCCATATCTTTGGATCTTCATTCTGAAGGCTCCTGTGTCATATAAAAGTATGTTCATACAAATATGTTATGCTTTTCTTGCTAACCTGTCTTTGTCACACAGGTGTTGGCCAAGACCCTTATGATGAGGAGGAAAGAAAACACTCTTTTCTGCTCCTGTAGATTCATGTGTCAGGCTTTATACAAATGTTTAATTAATGAATAAATAAAATAATTAAATCTGTTGTTTAAGGCTGCAAGAGGCAAGAGTTCAAGATTACCTAGAGGAAACTGTGAGATTTCTAACACAGGATAGCAAACTTAGATAGGTGTTTCAGCAAATCTGAAATACTCTTTACTCTAAGATTATCTGGTTATAACTGACAGTTATGAAAGATCCTTAAAATCACATTTTGAGTAAAATAAAGTGCCAATTATCTTCAACTGCTCATTATGTCAGTCCTTAAGTGACTATCATTTGAGAAAGCTTCTTTTTTTTTTCTTGTTAACTCTCCCTGGAAATTAGCTTCCAGCATCACAGCTAAATCCGTTTTCCTCAATGTATCTTCTTTTTTCTGCCACTTCTGTCAAAATAATCACACAATGTCACCTTACTTGAAAAGAATATTTATAAATATGTATACATATACACACACATACACACACACACACACACGCACACACACGCACACATACACACAGATTTCTAAAGTTTCCAAAAAGAAATGTATGAATGTTTTCTACAGTTCCCGTTCCCTTTTAATTGCATGGCAAATTCCCTCTCTCAAATGCCTTTCAGGCAGCCTGGATATTAGCCATCAAAAATGGAATACTGGCTGTCTCAATTATGTAAAAAGCTTATCTGATTCTAAGGGTCACTGAAGTTTTCAGTCCTCTCCCGAAAATAAAGGATATAGCTAGTGTAAATGATTCAGTTGCATTACTGGCTTTCAAAGAACAATTAAATTGAGTGTAGGAGGGAAGCTATCTTACTTAAGACTATTTCCTCTAGTGAATAGTAAAATACATCAGCTTTTTATCATATAAAGGGGCAATTGACTTAGTGACAAATAGACACACTGCAAAAGAGCTATTCTGAAGTCAGTCATATAAATCTCATTAATAAAAAAAAAAAGGAATAAAGGATGAAGTATTTCCTTTATAGATATCTACTAGACAGGATCAGATATCATAGATACGCAGAACAGTCAATCTTCTTCCATTAAATCCATCTCAGTACAGCACAGGATCAATATTAAAACATAAAAATAAATGTAGAAATCACTTAGTGTTTCTTCTGAGTGAAAATAGCCACGTGGTGAAAATTTCTTTCTTTCTTTTTTTTTTT
>NW_016825567.1:1292955-1310472 GCF_001698545.2 Rhinopithecus bieti | reverse complement strand
CCACCTCGCCCGGCTAGCTTTTTGTATTTTTTAGTAGAGACGGGGTTTCACCGTGTTAGCCAGGATGGTCTCGATCTCCTGACCTCGTGATCCGCCCATCTCGGCCTCCCAAAGTGCTGGGATTACAGGCTTGAGCCACCGCGCCCGGCCTTTTTTTTTCTTTTAAGACAGTCTTGCTCTGTCACCCAGGCTGGAGCGCAGTGGCGTGATCTCAGTTCACTGCAGCTTCCACCTCCTGGGTTTGAGCGATTCTCCTGCCCCAGCCTCTCAAGTAGCTGGGACTACAGGCATGGGCCACCACCCCTGGCTAATTTCTGTAATTTTTCGTAGAGATAGGGTTTCACCATCTTGACCAGTCTAGTCTCAAACTCCTGACCTCAAATGATCCACCTGTCTCAGCCTCCCAAACTACTAGGACTACAGGTATGAGCCACCACGTCCAGCCCGTTTTTATATAATAATAGAAACAATCAAAGAGAAGAGGTAGAATGGGTGGATTTCTCATTTTTATAATAATCTTGAATTCTTCCCCACCCATATCCCATCCTTCACCTTTCTTTTTTAACATTTGTGTTTGATTAGAGTTAGAGGGATCTGGCTTCCAAAGTTTTAGGGAAAGAAAATAGAGTTAGAGAAATTAAAACTAATTTCTATCATCCAGGTTCTTTCAAATACAACTGTATTCGACAGAATAAGGCTACCAATATATTTTTTAAGTTTGTGGAAGACTTCTAATTTTGTAAATACTTTGATGTTGATTATTCTATTTTGTCATTAAAACAATTCAGTTGAAGAAGTGTAACTTTCCTCATTTACATATAGGAAGACCAAATCCCAAAGATGTTAAATACTTTGCTCAGCAGTACAAGGTACAATAGAAGAAATTTGAGAGAAAATAATTATTTTGACTCCCAGTCTAGTGTTCTTTCCATTTTCCCTACTTTACCATACATACTGGCTGACAGTATATGATTACTTTCTTAAGTAAAGTCCTCTACAAACTCAGTGTTACAAAGTTTCTTGATAATTAATAATGTTAGTACACAATGTAGTTCCTGATGCTTAATTTGAAGTTCATTTCTAATGAAACATAGAAATAGGTCTGCATTAATTCACTGAGTGTGTGTGTGTGTGTATATATATATATATAGAGAGAGAGAATATATATATACTCAATATATAGATATATAGATATACATATATATATCTTCACTTTTGTTCTTTTAATTTAAAGGTAGACTGCTATGTTTTCTTAGGTTTTATACAAATGTCAGCTTCCAAATAAAGGGAGAATTGTGATGATATATTCAGACCTTATTAATGACCTATGATACCTGTATCCTGAAGAAAACACATAAAAAGTTCAGAGGTTATGCCCTTTGATTTGCATATTTACTTATAATATTTCAGTGGGCTTATTAGCTTTTAGTTAGCTAATGCCAATGACATTTATTTCTGCTTCTTAAAAAATTGTATTATAACTAGTGGAAAAAATATACCTAAGGAATATTTGGTGCTCACATGATGGCATAATTTAAAATAAATGAAATTAAATAAATTTCACTTTGGCATGAAAACATGGACAGTGTTTCTGAAGCTCTAATGCATAGAAGGACTGTGGTCTATAAAGGACCGTAATATGTTTTTTATGAGTCACACAAGAGGAACAAAAAATAATTAGAGACTGATCAAAGAAAATTATCTGAAGAAAATAGTCAAAACATTTCCACAAGGAGAATGAAGCCAAACTATGAAATAGGGCTCTTCAGAAATCAAGTAAGATCATAGTATTTTTTTGTTTTTCTGGAAATCATTGAGAACTTGTTAACTTAAAATAAGAATGATGCTTTCAATATGTTCTATCAAAACACACTTACATGACCAAAACTAACAAAAAATAGTGTTTATAATCACAGCATCTTGAATGGAATGTTCTGATGCAATATGGAAGAGGATGTTTAACTAAGAAACAGTTTTTCCTGTTATCACAATTACTGATGTATCACAATTATTCACTGAATCACCATTTAGTTAATGTAATCTTGAATAAAACACAGAATAGAATATTATCTCCATGTAAAAATACTCAAAATTTATTTAGGTAAACTATTCAACCATAGTGCCTCTTAATATTTTCACTTAATTTACCGAAACCTCAGTTGTTGTTGGTGAGTACAATGAACATGATAATATCAGTATATCTTTGTGTGTTATTACAAGAATATGCAGTATAGCATATCTGCAGCACTTACATCATATTTGCTCTGATAATCATACTTAGGAAATGATAGTTATTAATTTCATTAATTTTGAGCTCATGTCTCTGACATCCTGTTTTTGACAGCTGGTTGGGCCCTTTAATTTGCATTTGTGTTTTCCTTCACTGTACTTGGCCTGTCTGCCCGTCTCGCAGAAGCTACTTTCATCTTAGGTAAGAACATCCAGCTCTTGCTCCATTTCATGGAACCTGATCAGATAGTTCCAATGTCACTTTTTCATTTTTTGAAGAACAATTCCTGTTCAATATTTAGAAGAAGCAAATAGTTGTGTTGGATATTTTCTCCTCCAGCATTTTAAAGCTACATTATTTTGTTGTCAGATTACTGTAAAGTACCAAAAAAATGCTTATTTTTAACATGTAATGATTAATACAGAAGCAGTCACTATAGCCCTGTTGACTGTTTAATGTCCCGATTTACAGACACATATAAAAATGCCTCACAATGCTACAAAAATCAGTCTCTCCTGATGAAATGGTTTGCTCCCTTCTTTTGGATAATAAACCATTGTGTTATATTCTCTTTGCCCTATATACCAGCAAAGTCAGATTTTGATTTTTACTGAATGGCTACTGATTTCCCCAGAAAGTATGTATGCATTAGTGCATTTTCATGCTGCTGATAAAGACATACCCAAGATATATATAGAAAAGAGGTTTAATTGACTCACAGTTCCACATGGCTGGGGAGGCTTCACAATCGTGGCAGAAGGGAAGGAGGAGCAAGTCACATCTTACATGGTGGCAGGGAAGAGAGAACTTGTGCAGGGGAACCCCTCTTTATAAAACCATCAGCTCTTATAAGACATATTCACCATCAAGAGACAGCGTGGGAAAAACCCACCCCCTTGATTCAATTAATTCTCACTGGGTCCCTCCCATAACATGTGGGAATTGTGGGAGATACAATTCAAGATGAGATCTGGGTGGGGACACAGCCAAACCATCTTATTGTATATTACTTAATTGTTCATATTTTTAAAGAAGCTTTAGTTTTATTTTACCCCAAAGATTTTTTAAAATGTCTTCATCAAGTCTCCACGGTTCTGTGTGTGCACATGTATATAAATTGATTTATATGTATTTTAGAACAATATAATGAGAACAAATGCTATATATTCCATCTATAGAACTTAGTTTATGACTAGATTCACAGAATTGAAGGACTTTGGAGTGCAAATACCTTAGTGATGATCTTATGCAGGTGTACTTTCATTTGAGGTGTGAGAATATAGTAAAATATTTGGTATGAATCTATCATTCTTTGTTTTGTTGTTTTGGTTCTTTCTTTAGCCTGCATTCCTTTTTTAGCCTGATATTACACCAAGTAATATCCCATGTGACTGAGTAATTCAGTAGTTTCAGTTTTTATGTCCCCTTCAATAAGAGATGAACTCTTAGCTAAGGTCAGTAATGAGCATCCCAAGATATGTTATTTGAATCTGAAATTTTAAATTTATTTATACAGTTTACTTATTTCACCTCTAAAGCATAGAAATAGTGCTTATGATAGTTTAGATTTCAGTATAATTTGAGCACTTCAAGAAAAGTATTTGAGTCATAGAACAGTGAATGATCAACATTTAACACAATGAATCCCTGTTAAGGGCATTTAAGAGGCTCTGTTGAGGATGTCTCTGAAAATCAATACTATAAAATCACACATTTCCCCATTGTTTAACTTCCCAAATCCCAAACAGAGACCTTATTGATTTTGACAACTTTTTTTCTCCCACTGTTTGTTTCTTGTGCTTTCTCTACCCATTGAATGTTGGTCAAACAGTGACTTTTACCTTACTACCCAGGAGCTATTCAGCCCAGAGCTGCTTCTCTGGCTGTCAATCAATGGAGGCCCACAGGCCTCCCAGGTAAATGTACCAATTCCAAGCTCCTTTTCCAAAAAAAAGAAAAAAAAAAAATTGCCTGTCTCATAAGTGACTATTGGCTCAGAGCAGCATGCTTCCTGAAGGGGAGGCCAGACGACACATTTTCTCTACCAATAGAAAAATGCAGTCAAGGATATACCCTTTCAGAATTCTGTTTAAAATTATTATTGACATAGATATGGAGGACATTATGTGAATGGAAAATTTATTGTCACATGAGAATATGAAATTTTAAAGTCACAGAATTTGTTGGAAATGTAGTGGTCATCTGGATCTTTGGCTAATTGGATTGGCAAAATTAAGAACATATTGATATATTTAAATAATTAGTTGAAGAAGAAATATAGAAACATTTCTCTATAGGAATTATACAATATGCTGGAAGTACTAACCAGAAAATAAAAGTATTGGCCTTCTAAGATGCAATAGGAGTCCATATTCAGTGTAATACTGAGAAGGAAACAAGTTCTTTAAATAAGAGATGGGGTCCTTTTATAATTTCTGTAAGGGGTCACTAAGCTGTTTTTGTAAAATTCCTGGTAGTAAACATTTTCTTACTTGCAGGCCATAGGTTTTCCATTGCAACTACTCAACTCTGCTCTTGCCACATGAAAGAAGTCACAGACAATACAAAAACAAATGAGTGTGACTATGTTCTAATACAACTTTATACACAAAAATAGGCAGGGAAAGGAATTTTCCCACATGTAGTTTGTTGATTCTTGATCTAGAGGAAATACACAATTTTGGTTTTACTGGCCAGCTAACTAGGCAAACAAACACATAAAGATTAATATATGATATAAGATTATCAACTATCATTTTGCATAGGGCTATTTTATTCTAAGTGTATGCCATGTTTGCCTCTTTTGCGTGAATCTATCTTTGGTTTATGAAATAATGGTGAGAGCAGATAGCAAAATTTTCTTTAATATATTTCTTGGTTAAATAAAGACCTTCTCCACATTAAAAGGAAATATCTCCCTGGTCTATAAATCAAATATTATGGAATCAATAAGTAATGTACCCTCTCACTTTCATAAATGGCAGAGTTCACTTAGGCAACATTCCTGCCTAATATTCCTGCCTATAATATTATTATAACATTTATAATAATAAAGATTATTCAGTCTTTATTACTATTTCCAGGAAAAGGGGATTCACTACTTAACATGGTTTCAGGTCTATGTTTTAGCTCTCTATGTTGGAAATTCTTCCAGAAAATCATAGTCATTTTGATGTGAAAATTATTCTACAATAGTAAGCCCATGAACTGGAGATTCTAATTCTACTTTTTTGCAAGTCCATGTAGCTAGTAATTTATATTCTCTACCTTCCTTTAGTAATGGTTAATAGCTTGGGCTTTGGGGTCTATCAGAATTGAGTGTGAATTACGACTTAGAAACTAGTTGTAGTCCTTGGGAAAATGATAAAATACTAAGAGTCTCAGGTTCTTTCACTCAAAAATGCAAACAATACCACCTGTAATATAGGTATTTGTTGAGGTTTAATTAAGAAAATTAATATATTGCCTGGCAGACAATAGTAGTCACACAAAGATAGTGTTGATATTGTATTGCTATCAAGGGTAGTGAAAGAAGAGCTCAAATCATTACCTAAAATTACCTAATTATTCTGGGTTTTATCATTCATTCAAAAAATATACATATATATATATATATATGTAGCATGTACTATATGTAAGTATAATGAGGATCGAGGTAGAAATACATTCACCTCTTACAGATCTTGCACTCTAGCAGAGATAAAAAATGGTGTTGACTACACCCATATGAATCCTTAGAAGTGGCAGCAGTGAGTGGTGTAATATATCTCAGGAGTCTTTTGCCCATGTGTCAATACTTAATTCAGAATGGTAATAATCGTCCTTATAATTAGTAATTATAGACCTAGATACTACTCTTTCCATCATTTGCTATAGGGAATCAGTGATACCAAGACTGTCTTCTGCCTGGGGATTGTTAACAAGATTTCTCCTCTGATTTTTCTAGTGGTTATATATTCCCTTCTTTATATTCGGAGAATGAGCTGCCACTGTATCTTTAATAGGTCCATATCACTTTTCATGGGTAGATTTCTAATTTGTAAATGTCTTACAGATGCAAATAAAAGAATAATTTTAAAATAATAAAATCGAAGAGCAGTGTATAACTACAATTTGTGAAAGACAATTTGAATTGCACATCTTAATCTAGGCATGTTTGCTATTTAGCTTAGACATCGTGATTAAAGATGATTATGTCAGGGCGTTGAAAAGCTTAACATGTGTCCTTCTTCAATTTAGTGGGGTTTGGAGAAATCATATTCTATTCAACCCCCTCACATCTGATTAGTCCTCCATCTGTAGGAAGAAATCCTAAAGAGTATAAATTTGCAGAGCCAAATAAAGGTTGGAATCCAGTTCCATTGCCAAACTACCTATATCAGACTTTTAATTTTACCTTATCACTTTAAGATTACTTTATTAGACTAGTCGTGGACACAAAGTATCACAGAAGCAGCATTTGAGAGGTTCAATACAAATTTAAGGATCTAAGAAATTCATCAAGTATATCATACAAACTTTTTTTTTTTTTAGTTATAAGCTAAAATTGTATTTGAGTATTTTTCTTATTGAGAATGAGCAAGTAAACTCGTTACAGTACAAATTGTATTCAACAGGTATGCAGACAGAAGCACTTTTTTTTTTTTTTCTAACTATCTGGCAACTACACTCAATAGCTTTCTTCCTTCTTCCTGATTAACTCTGTGAATCCAACATATGCTCTGTAACATTTCAGAATGGTGATAGGAGCAGTTGGCAATATGTGACGGCTGGAGAGCAGAGGAACACCTGGGAAGAGAAATGCTGACTTTTTCGAAGACTGCACCTCCTGTTACAGACCACAAGGAAAGGAAAATGACAGTGATTTCTTTGAGCAATAAACTGCCAGGTGACAGTCCCAGTCAGCAGCAGCAGACACCTGGGGTGATGAATTGAGCATAAAGCACACACGATTTCAGGATAAAGAAATGGAACGGAACTAAGAGAGAGAGAGCGCACGTACTATCAAAAAGAGGAGACTTGAAGCTTTCCTGAAAGAGCTGCCGTTGAGGAACTTTGTGTTCCTCAGAAGTGGCAGGAAAGGCTCCAGTAGCAGAGCTGAGGAAGTGGAACCTAATGACCAGCACACAGTACCCACCTCAGAGGTGCTGGGCTCCTCGTGCTCTCTGTGTTGGTCAAACAGAGTGGCTCACTGAAGACCTCTACATAGTGGGCTTACAAAGAAAATATAAACGAGGAGAGGGAATCACTTCAAAATTGCTACTATGTCCATTTTCTTGTATGATACATTAGAGTTTCAGTGTTCTGCAATTGTTTATGGTCCATTATTAGTATGGTCCTTTTAACGTAAATACTTTTGGTGAAATAAGGAAAAATCCCCTCTTAAGTTGGGGAGGCAGTTTAGATGAACAAAATTAGCTATGCATCAATTACTGCTGAAGCTAAATGATAGATACATTGGGTTGTCATACTATTCTCTCTCTTAGAACAGCATCCTTATCTGGAACCCTAAACAGCAGTCCAACAAATATCCTATTTTTCTTCTCTACCTCACCACAAAACTCCCCATTCCCACCTGCATTCCCTATTCAGCTCATCCAGTCTGGCTCCAGTTCCCACAGATTCACTGAAACTGCTTTTATGAAGGTCAGAAAGGATCTCCATGCTGCTAAATATAATAGACACCTTTCAATATATCTTATTACATCTTTTGTTATATTTTAACTCATTAGATCACTTTCTCATTACTAAACCCCTCTTCTTGCTGAGCTTCACTCTTCTAGATCTTCATCTGTCACACTGGAATCTCTTTCTCAGTCTCTTGCTCTTGTCTTCCAAGTCTTCAGATACTGGCCTTGGGCTCTCTGCTGTCTGTCTACTCTGCCTGCTTGGGACAGATTTACATTTATGATTCCAAGTTTCATTTATTGTCCCGACCTCTTCCTTGGGAAAAAGCTTCATATATCCAATTATTCACTGACATTTTCATTTGAGTGTCTAACATGCCTTACAATTAACATAGCAAAACAGAAATTCTGATTTTTCTTTCAAATATCCTTCTCCTCTCCTCTATGCTACCTCATCTCATTTAATGACATGCTTATTCTCCACATCGATGAAGCCAGAAAACTAAGAGGCATTCCCCATCTCCAATCTATCAGTCTTTTGGTTTTACCTGTACAATATTATGAGATGCCCCTAGTCCTCTTCACCTCTACTGTCATTACCCTCAAGTCAATATCTCAGCTACTACTGTAGATTCCTAAATGATATCCCTATTCTGCTTCATGCTTTCTCTGCAACTCATTCTCTACATAGCACTAAAAATATCTTCTAAAAATTAAAATTAAATCACATTATTTACGTGCTCCAGAACTTTCTATAACTTCCTTTTGCATTCAGGCAAAAAAAAAATCCTAATCTCTCACCATGGTCTATTATCCTTATTTGATCTGTCCAGCCCCAACTAACCTTCTCCAAGCCCAACTTAAGTTGCTCCCTTCCCCTCCTCTCAGTTTGTTCCATGACCACTGACTTCAGTCTTAGAACAAAACAACTTTTGTCTTGTCTTCAAGCATTTTAAATGTTGTTCCCATCAATTAGCAACTTCCTGTCCTTAAACTTCAAGGCTCAGTTTAAAAGACAACTCTGCAAAAATACATCATTGTTGTATTGTTAATGTGTAATTTTTTTCACTCTTCATATTATGTCTCTTCCAGCAAGATTTTAAACTCCTTGATGGTGGTAACTATATTTTTTCCTCTTATTGCTACATACTTAAATTCTTGCACAAAGTCTGACATAGTTAAGTGTTGAATAGATGAGTTTCGAAGAAAATAGATGTAAAATAAATATTTATAATATAACTTTTATGTAATGAGTTAAGGGTATTTTATTAATCTATTTTTGCAAAACATGTTAAGTCTAGATTGAACTCTTTAAGCCTCAGATTTATTTGTCTTATGATGAAATTGAGTCTCTGTGTTTTTTAATACGTGAGAGATATCCAAGAAAAAGTTACACTAGCAAGGAGACTTATTGATCACTCCAGGCTGCAGAATCTAGTGGAAATAGTCAGGTTCTGGCTGAAATGTGTTGGTTCTCTCATTTGTTGCCTGATGATCACTTTTTAGTTAGCCATTGTTCCTCTTCACTTGTGTCTGAAAATTTGAAAAGTGTCATCTAAGACTGTTTTGAAAGGGTAGCACTCCTTATTGCCTTATGTCACATTTTAGTAAACTAATCTGTAGGGCAACTATATAATGTGGATTAACATACTGAATAAATAGCATTGCTTTTACAACTTCCCCTTAAATCAAATGCCTCAAAAACACCCACGTCAGGCCTCTCCTGAGTTAAACAGCAAGGGCTGAGAAGCCATTTTATCTCTATAGATATGTGTTCAAAATCCATAATTATTTCTTGTCATGTCACAAAAGAAAAAATGGAATCTACTTTCATGAAATACCCAGTTGTAATCAACTCCATAGAGAATCTTGCTCTGGGCGTTCTTTCCTTCTCTTCAACTGGTTCTTTTGTACTGTAATTGAATTGAATTTGCTCCTCTCTCCTTTCCTCGCAGACAGCTTCTCATTTGAGGGCTCTGAAGATGTATTACACTAATACATCGTCAGAATGACAATGCTATGATGATGCATGGGTGTAATACATCTTCAGAGCTTCAGCACAGTCCAGAAACAATACGGCTGGTACTGAATTACATTCAAACCTAATGCAAAATGAACATTAAAAAAAAAACAAAACTGACTAACAGGAAAGGTGAAAGAAATCCTCAAAAACAAACTGGTTTAATAAATTCCATAATCCTATATATTTTGAGGGTAAGTTCTCAAGACTTTAGAAAGGTTTGTTATTAATTTATAAATTCATGCAATAATATTCTCTATACATTTCTGAAGATTACAGTGAAGCAGAGCCTTAGACAAAAAATATACAATGAGTCTAGTTTTTTAAGTCATGACCTCTTGGGAAAAATTTACATATAGCATTTACGTGCAATAAATGTTGCATTTTACCTCTTTTGTCGATCTGCCAAAATTAGTCTTTCACCATTTCGTGAGATATTTGTATTATGCTGGGAGACACTTCATGGGTGTTGACTCTCTTCCCTCTGGACAAAATTCCCTTTGAGACATTTTATAGAGAGTCAAAGTACTGTCTTCTGATAGAGAATACTCTTCATAAAATTTTTGAAACTTTAACAGGCCAAAATTGGACGGCGTAACAACCTAAGATTAGCTAATTTGCCAAATTAATAATAAGAAGAAAAATATGGCATCATCATTAATAGCCCTCTTGTCCTAGTATCCTTTACATCTTCTTACTTTGGCTTTGTTTAGGTTAATAGTTATATGGAAGTCTCGGAGAGACTGGGTTCCTTTATTCTGATGCCAACCGCTCAGGAATCTATAGCTGTGTGAAAGATTCTTTTCTTTTGTTCTTAATTTTGATAGGCTTTTTTCTATAGCACAGAATGAAACCAGATTTTAAAAACTCTTAAAAAATGTAACCCTTCTCTAATATATTGTGTTTCTTGTCCTCCCCTGTCATTACCCAGAGTTTATGAAATCTGAATAAGTAAAAATTTTGTTTTAGAATCATTCTGGTGATTGCCCAGTAAACATTCTCCTCTCATACTTTTATATAGCAAAACAAAACACAAAATAAAATTTCACCAGTTTAGAAGGGCAATCATTACCTTGAATTTACCCGATTTTATCACATAAGAATACAGTATTCATCACCATCTTTTATTATCTGTCCTCAAACAACTTCTATGTAAAAAATGAAGTATAAGACAAATTTTAATAATAATAGCTAAAACGTTAAAGCTCTTAATTTTGGATGCGTTTTTTATTTTTAACTCTTTGCCTGTAATATCTCTTTTGTGTAACAACCCTGTTACGTTGCTGCTATTATTATCATCTTCATTTTGCAAATGAAGAAACTGAAGCATAGGGAGCTTCAGAAATATATTCAGGCTAACACATGCAGTGAATGGCAGAGGAGGAATCTCAAACCAGGTAACCCAAGTACTAACCATAGTCCTTTTAAGCACTATGTAATGTTGCCTTTTCAATAGGAGTTTAATAATTATAAAAATGATATTTATTTATTCTGTAACTTCTTTAGAAAATGATCTAGTCATGTAGGTTATGAGTATAAATAATTATTAGTCTTATTAATGTTTAAAAGATTAATCAGATACATTTATTAATCACATTAAGATTTTACAATATTCTAAAATATCTTTTCTTGTAACAAATGTTTATTAAATGACTACAGTGTAACTGTAATTGCTTAAAACATGTAGTTTCACTTGCCCGAATCTTAATGATTTAGCATACTAAAAGTGAGAATGATTATAATTAAAAGTTTAACATAATTTTACTGATATATAGTCCAAGATTATTATAATCATTATAATTTTCTACTAGTGATGATTATTCCTAATTATGGTCAAGTTAACCAAGAAAAACATAATTTTAAAATGAGCTGTTGCACAATTAATATTCCATAGCAAAATACTCATTTTGAGTGAAGAAAAAATTGATATAGTGCTCTATTACACCAGGGGTCAAAACTCTTCTAATAATAATTTACTATAAGCCAACCATGTGCTCTTTTCTATAATTGTCGAGGACACATTGGGTCTTGATTTTTAAAAAATCATTATTAAGCTATTTTCTCTTTCTTACTCATATATATTTCAATAAGGATCCAAGTACAATGCAAAATTCCAGTAGGTTTTATTTGTGTATAAAATTAGCCTTGATGAATACAACTTTACATTTATGGGTGAGAGCAATCAAATTATACCTTCATTGGCTATGGGGTTCAAATGATCAGTACAACTTGCATTCAAATTAACATCATGCTGTTTTTCTCCTGAATGTATTGCATAGTTATAATATTTCACAAGAATACTAGTTAATATGTGTTAACCTATGTTAGAGCAGTGCCTGGGCTATACTAAGTGCCGAACAAATAATACTTAATGTAAGTATTAGATGGGCTCATTGTATACACTGGTAGTACCTAATGTTCATTCTGAATACTTATAGTACCCATCTAATATTATGAATGGAATTTCCATCTGTAGAGTCCCACCTCAGCATGAATTAGCATGAAATTTATAACCAAAGTAAAGGTTGCATTTTCCAAGATAATAGCTTTTTTTTTTTTTTTTTTTTTTTTGAGGCGGAGTCTCACTCTGTCACCTAGGCTGGAGTGCAGTGGCCCGATCTCGGCTCACCGCAACCTCCTCCTCCCGGGTTCAAGCGATTCTCCTGGCTCAGCCAACCAAGTAGCTGGGATTACAGGTGCGTGCCACCACGCCTGGCTAATTTTTTGTATTTTTAGTAGAGATGGGGCTTCACCCTGTTAGTCAGAATGGTCTTGATCTCCTGACCTCGTGATCCGCCCACCTCAGCCTCCCAAAGTGTTGAGATTACAGGTGTCAGCCCCCTCGCCCGGGCTTTTTTTATTTTTATTTTTTTGACGGAGTCTCACTCTGTCACCCAGGCTTGAGTGCACTGGGATGATCTCAGGTCATTGCAACCTCCTCCTTCTGGGTTCATGTGATCCTCCTGCCTCGGCCTCCCAAGTAGCTGGGATTACAAGCATGTGCCACCATGCCCGGCTACTTTTTGTATTTTTAGTAGAGACAGGGTTTTGGCATGTTGCCCTGGCTGGTCTTGAACTCCTGGCCTCAAGTGATCTGCCCACCTCAGCCTCCCAAAGTGCTAGGATTACAGGCGTGAGCCACCGTGCCTGGCCCAAGATAATAACTTCTAAACACGCTCCTAACTTGTTTAGATATAACCACTTATGTACTACTTTCCCTATGCGTGCAACATGATACGAAAATCACTAAGGGAAAGACTCTTGAAAAAGTCAAATTCTCAAAATGCAGACAGTCTAATGTTAAGCATTATCTGCTCCCCAGATTCAGTCCACCACAGGGGAAATAACGTGGCATGATCATTTTTTTAAATGCCCCCTGCTCTCTCAGAAAATAAAATTCCATAAAGAAAAAGAAAGACTTTTTGAAATGTTTGGTGGTTCCTGCTTTCTTGTTGTTTTATGGGTACAGCACTTCCTCCGAAGTATTGTGGATTTTTTTTTTTTTTAATAAAATGATTCATCATCATATCATGAGGCCCATTGTTTGGCACTATATGTGTCTTAAAATACTAGAAATTTTCTTTCTTTATTCAAATCACAGGTATTAACAGCTCTGAATTTAAAAATTAACATAGCTCACCCCTTACTGGTTAGAATTAGAGGGGACTTTGGAAACAGACAAATAAAAGTTAGATTTATAAGGAACACTCTCAGAAAGAAGAGACAATTTTAACTGCGTATATAAATTATTGATGTGTAATCCTATGATGAAAGTTTAACTTGCCATCATTATGTAGATTCATTCATTATATAATTATCCATTATGTAAGGTCATTATGGAAATTCACAAAAGCTCCACATGGAATGCAACTCTGCAATGGAACTAGAACCATAGTTTGTAATCTGAAGATCTGGTATTGTTGAAATGTCATCAGCATAAATTGCTGGTTTTACTGATTTTTTTTTTTTCTTCTTCTAACATCAAAGAGCAGAGTGTAGTGTTAGGATTGCAAACCTGAAGCAAGGTTCGTAAAGAATTACAGTGTTTGGGTGAGAGGCTGCCAGCACGGAAGAAGTACATGTACGCAGTCTCTTCATAACACACTTGGTGTTGGACCAGCTCTCAGTATTTCTAAGAAGGCTTCCTTTGAATAAAGAGGAAAGGCAATAGAATTGAGAGTACTAATAAGAAATAACACTTTCTGGTATATAACTGCAATGACTTAAACTATTTTCATAATTAATTTAAACAATAGATCCAAGCAGTGTTCATAGATTTTAGCTCATAATTTTCATGTTTTACTGTCTCCTAGTTTTTCAGATAATTAGGAATTAACATTTGCTGTCTTAAGGCTATATTTAAGATAGCTACAGAAGTTTTAATATGCTAAATCTATTTATCTCAGCTGGGAAACAAAACTTAAGACCTAAACGTCTTTTAAAATATCTGATGCAGGAGTCAGCAAATATTTTTTAAAGGACCTGATAGTAAGTAACTTAGGCTTTGCTGTCCATATAGTCTCTGTTGCAACTATTCACTTCTACTGCTGTAGAGTTAAAGCAGTAATAAACAATAAATAAAGGAATGAGCATAGTGATTTTCCAAAAAAATCTTTACTTACAAAAAAGACAGCAGGACACTTTGGCCCAAAGGCTTTAAGTTGCTGATCCATAGTCTACAGACTATTTTATTTTGTTTACTCTGTTTATTCTGAAGTAAATCTCATTGAACAGTTTCAACATCTTTAAAATCTCCTACTTCAGAAACTATTTTGTATTCTTGATTGACAGTTTACAATATTAAACTTATAACTGAGGTATATCCATGGCAATACTTGTGAAAAACATAGAAAATACTGCTTCTTTATCTTTCTAAATTTCTATACTTTAACCCACATGATTTCCAAATATTGCCATATGACCCTTTTAAGCCTCCCTCAATGTTAAATAATGACTGACATCTTTTATTAAACTCGGTATTCTAACTTAACCAAAATATCCTTCAGAAATAAAGAAAAAAATCAAAACATTCTATGATGAGGAAGACTAAGAGAATCAGTCTTCAGTTGAACTGCCATAAAAGAATGGCTATAAAAATTTTTCTAAATAGAATAAAACAATGAAAGAAGGAAACTTAGGGCATCAGGTTGGAGTGAGAAGAATGGTAAAAATAAAAAAGATAGGTCAATACAAAATACTTTCCTTCTCTTGAGTCTTCCAAATTTGCTTGACAGTTAAAAACTATAGTACATTATCATCATAAAAATACTTTATCATGTATGCAGAGAAAATATTTAAGATGCATATATTTTAAATGGGGTAAAGGAATGTAAAAGGCACTAAGTTTTCTATACTTTGCTGGAACTAGTAAAGGTTGGACATCCTTAGACTACGGTAAGTAATGCGTTTGTAAGGCAACACATAGAGCAATTACTAAAAAAGCTGTACAGAGATATATTCAAAAACTCTAGCGATAAGACAGAGTTCTAAAAACTGCTCAAGTAACCCACAGGAATGCAAGAAAAGAAAATAGAGAAACAAAACGAGAAGCAACAAAAGAAAAAAAGAAAAGAAAAGTCAGACTTAAGTCCTAATGAATCAATAATTAAATTACATGTAAATGGTTTAAATACATCAATCAAAATAGGTTGGCGAAGCAGATTAAGGAATGCATATGTTGTATCAACTATAGGCTGTCTTCAAGAGACTCACTTAAAATATGACAATATCTTTAGGCTGAAAAATAAAAAGATGGAAAAGAAACATGATTGTTCATAGCAGCTTTATTATAAACAAAAACTGAAAGCAATCAAAATATTCTATAATATTTGAATGGGTTAGAAAATTGTGATGCATTCATATAATGAGATATTATTCTGCAATAAAAAAGAATAAACTTAATATACACTATAACTGGGAAAGATCTCAAGGACATTATGCTGAATATAAAAAGCTAATTTTAAAGATTATGTACTATATGGCAGTACATAACCTTTGTACACTTACATTTATGTGTACACTTACATGGCATTCTATAAATGACAAAATTACAGAATTGTAAAATAGAATGTTAAATAATGAGTGACATCTTTGATTGAACTCAGTATTCTATCCTAAGCCAAAACATCATTTGGCAATAAAGGAGAAATCAAAACATTCTCTAATGAAGAAAACTAAGTTTGTCTTTAGTTGACCTGCCATAAAAGAATTGCCAAAAAAAATCTGTACACAGAAATAAAGCAATAAAAGAATGAACCTTGGAACACCAGGAAGGAAGAAACAAAATGGTAAAATAAAAGGGGATTAGACATGGTGCATGGGGGAGGGATGCATGTAACTATAAAGAGAGAATACAAGAAAGATCTTTGTGCTTAGGGGACAAAGATCTTTAGCCCTGTATCTAGATTTTGGTTCTGGCTACATGAATTAACTCGTGATAAAATGTTATAGAACTATGCACAAACATTGCACTAATGACCATTTCCTAGTTTGATGTCACACATGTTGTACAAAAATTGGGGGGTCCTCCTTCCACAGTTACATAGTATTTTATGCCACAACTTGTGTGGAGTTGACCCCCTGAATAGTAGTAACTGGCTTTATTTATCTTTGGTCTCATGGGACAGGGACTCCTTGTGACGAAATGATCTGTTCATCTTCATGCCCCATTGGGAAAAACTGGGTGAAGGATACATGGAAACTCTTTGTACTAATTTTGGAACTTCCTGTGAGCCTGTAATTATTGCAAAGTAGAAGGTAAAACATAATTTATATTTATTTGGGTTAATTTATGTAAACACTCTGAGTATCATGTTCATCTGTACAAGGAGTTTGGTTTTGAGGGTTAAATGAGATAAGTACATGAAAATACCTCCCTCATTGCGTATGGTATGGAAGGTAAAGAAAAAGTTAGTTGAACCATATTGGCTAAAATTGATTGGTGTGAGCTATGTTAATGGGGTGTAACCATATTAAAGCTATGGAAGTGAGAAAACATCAGGAAAAAAAAAAATACTTGCTTGTGTGAATACCTCATTATCTCCGTCTCAATTTTTATCTCTAGTTCCTAGAAGGCATGTAGGAATCAAAGACAAAGAGGCACATTCATTGGTTCAGCAATGTTTACAGATTCCCTGCTTTGTGCCAAGCCTTGTGCTAAGCCGTGTAGTATAAAGAAGAACAGATTATTTCCGAACAAAAGGAGTCCCCTGGCCCATGAGATCAAAGCCAAATAAAGTTTATTATTACAATTCAGAAAGTTAATTCCACACAAGTGGTGACATGCAGTACTATATAACTATGGAAGAAGGAACACACAATTTTTCCTGGAATGTTTAGGAATGATTTTTTTAAAAACTGAAGAATAAATAGGAATTTGTCAATTGAATAAAAGGACAAACATATTCTTAGTAGTAGAAACAACATATTGAAAGGTAGAAAAATCAAATTTCTACCTTGACTAGTAGGATGCATATTTATTTTAGGTGAGCGCAAAAGTAATTGTGGTTTTTGCATTGTTGGAAGTTGCTGTTTGATATTGGAATATGTGCTTAAATAAATGTGGTTATGTTATAAATAATTTTAATAAAAATTCTGTCTTTTTTTTTTTTTTTTTTTTTTTTTTTTTTTTTTTTTTTTTT
>NW_016825567.1:1283897-1290007 GCF_001698545.2 Rhinopithecus bieti | reverse complement strand
TTTTTTTTGCTAACGACATTACTTGCAGTTAATTTTACGTTTATTTTAGACCATGGAAATGATGTTAGACAAAAAGCAAATCCGAGTGATTTTCTTATTCGAGTTCAAAATGGGTCATAAAGCAGCAGAGACAACTCGCAACATCAATAAGGCATTTGGCCCAGGAACTGCTAACAAATGTACAGTGCAGTGGTGGTTCAAGAAGTTTTGCAAAGGAGATGAGAGCCTTGAAGATGAGGAGTGTCGTGGCTGGCCATTGGAAGTTGACAAGGACCAATTGAGAGCAATCATAAAAGCTGATCCTCTTACAACCACATGAGAAGTTGCCAAATAATTCCACATTGACTATTCTATGGTCATTTTGCATTCGAAGCAAATTGGAAAGGTAAAAAAAGCTTGATAATGGGTGCCTCATGAGCTGACCAAAAATCAGAAAAAAATAGTTGTTTTGAAGTGTTATCTTCTCTTATTCTATGCAACAACAACAAACCATTTCTCAACTGGATTGTGACGTGCAATGAAAAGTGGATTGCATACAAAAACCGGTGATGACAAGCTCAGTGGTTGGACTGAGAAGAAGCTCCAAAGCACTTCCCAAAGCCAAACTTGCTCCAAAAAAAGGGCATGATCACTGGTGGTCGGCTGCCGGTCCGGCGAAACCATTGCAACTGAGAACTATGCTCAGCAAATCAATGAGATGCACTGAAAACTGCGACACCTGGAGCCAGCATTGGTCAACAGAACTGGCCCAATCCTCTGCGACAACACCTAACTGCGCATTGCCCAACCAATGCTTCAAAACTTGAATGAATTGGGCTACACAATTTTGCCTCATTTGCCATATTTACCTGACCTCTTGCTAACTGACTACCACTACTTCAAACATCTCAACAACTTTTTGCAGGGAAAACACTTCCACAACAAGCAGGATGCAGAAAATGCTTTCCAATAGTTTGTTGACTCCCAAAGCAAGGATTTTTCTTATTTTATGCTGCAGAATAAACAAGCTTATTTTTCATTGGCAAAAGTGTATTGATTTTAATGGTTCCAATTTTGATTAATAAAGGTGTGTTTGAGCCTAGTTATAATGATTTAAAATTCACGATCTGAAACCACAATTACTTTTGCACCAATCTAATATGCCTCCACATCTAAGTTCTTCATTTACTCCAATCTTCCATATTGTTTATCTCCCATTATGACACTGAATTGCCTCACTGACCATGAAAATACTTACCCCAGAGGTATCTATATTGTTTGTATCTTATTTGACCTGATTGACATTATTCACTACTCACTAATCCTAAAAAGGTTTTCATCTTTTGGGTCCTTAAAATCATGGCATTCTGATTCTGTCCCTATGCCTTAGATCACTTGTTTGAAGTCTCCTTTATAAGTGAACAATGACTGTTTATTAAACAAAAGTGAGCAGTGTCGAGTGATTTATTTAAGAAATAAGAGACCTGAGTCTTTCTAAATGTGAGCAGGATAGGGTCAGTAGAAAGGAAAAGTTAAAACATAAGAAAAGAGAATATTTAATAAAATAAGGATCTGCCAAATAGGAAGAAAAGGAATCTCAAACATGGCAGGAGGAAAAGAACATAAATTGAGCATTCTTTATCTTGAGTTAGGCAATAGCCTTAATGCCTATGATAACGTAGTAATGCCTTATCAAAACATTAAGCATATGGAAATTAGACAAAGAAGAGTTTGAGACATATAGCCTAGTGTTGTGCTCACATGTTTAGCTTCAGAGCCAATAACACCTTTGTCAATTAGTAAAAGCCACCAGGCTAAAGGATGAACATGTCTGGATATTCCAGTTACCAAAGAATAGAAAGAAATGAACTTGGAAATAGACATCAAAATAAATAGCCACAAATAAGTGAATATTTTTAAACAGCTTTCAACATGCTTCTAGATATTTTATCTCCTTGATATGGTTTTGATCTGCATCCCCACCCACATGTGAAATTATAATCCTCAATGTTGGAGGTGGACCTAGTGGGAGGTAACCGGATCATGGGGGGAGTTTTTCATAAACAACTTAGCACCATCCCTTTAGTGCTGTTCTCATGACAGAGTTCTCATGACATCTTCTTGTTTAAAAGAGTGGAGAACCTCCCCCTTCTTTCTCTTGCTCTTGCTTTGTCCTTGTAACATGTGCAGGCCTTCCCTTTGCCTTCTGTCATGATTGTAAGTTTCCTAAGGCCTCTTCAGAAGCAGAAATTGCTATGCTTACTGTACAGCCTACAAAATAAGGAGCCAATTAAACTTCTTTCTTTATAAATTATGCAGTCTTGGGTATTTCCTTATAGCAGTGCAAGAATGGACTAATATAGAAAATTGGTACTGAGGAGGAGGGCATTGCTATAATGATACCTGAAAATGTAGAATTGACTTTGGAACTGGGTAATGGGAAGAGGTTGGAAGAGTTTGGAGGGCTCAAAAGAAGACAGGAAGATGAGAGAAAATTTGGAACTTCATAGAGACTTGTTGAATGGTTGTGCTGATAGTGATCTGGACAACGAAATCCAGGCTGATGGGGTCTCAGATAGAAATGAGGAACATATTGGGAACTGGGGTAAAGGTCACTTTTGCTACACTTTAGCAAAGGGCCAGGCTCTAGGGATCTGTGGAACTTTTAACTTGAGAATGATGATTTAGGGTATTTGGCAAAAGAAAGTTTAAAGTAGCCAAGTGTTCAAGAAGGAGCCTGGCTGCTTCTAACAATATATACTTCTATGTGTGGGCAAAGAAATGACCTGAAACTGGAACTTTTATATTTTAAACGGAAGCAGAGCATAAAAGTTTGGAAAATTTTCAGCTTGGCTATGTGGTAAAAAACTAAAGCCCATTTCAGAGGAGCAATTCAAGATGGCTGCAGAAATTTGCATAATTAAAAAGAAGGCAAAGGCTGATAGAAAAATGAGGAAAACACCTCAAAGGCATTTCAGAGAAGTTCATGACAGCCCCTCCCATCACAGACCTGGAGGCCTACGAAGGAAGAATGGTTTTGTGGGCCACCAGGGCCCAGCTGCCTTATGCAGTCTTAGGACATAGCTCCCGGCATCCCAGCCACTCCAGCTCCAGACATGGCTCAAAGGGGCCCATATAAAGCTCAGGTCGCTGCTTCAGAGGCTGCAAGCCATAACCCTTGGCAGCTTTGATGTGGTGTTAAGCCTGTGGATGCACAGAGTACAAGAATTGAGGCTTGGAAGCTTCTGCTTAGATTTCAAAGGATGAATGGAAAAGCCTGTATATCCAGGCATCTAGGGAGAAGCCCACAACAGGGGTGGAACCTTCATGAATAACTCTATTGGGGCAGTATGGAGGGCAAATGTGGGGTCAGAGCCGCCACACAGAGTCCCCACTGGGGCATTACTTAGTGGAGTTGTGAGAAGAGGGCCCCAGAATGGTAGATCCACCAACAGCTTGTACCTTACACCTGGAAAAGCAGCAAGTACTCAACATCAGCCCATGAGAGCAGCCATAAGGACTGACCCCTACAAAGCCACAGGGGCAGAGCTGCCCACCGCCTTGGGAACTCAGCCCTTGCATCAGTGTGTCCTGACTGTGAGACACAGAGTCAAAGGAGATCATTTTGAAATTTTAAGGTTTAATGACTGCAGTGCTGGGTTTCAGAAATGCATAGGGCCTGTATCCTCCCACTTTTTTTTTTTTTTTTTGGCTGATTTCTTCCTTTTGGAATGGGAGTATTTACCCAATGCCTATACCCCATTGTATCTTGGAAGTAACCAACTTCTTTTTGACTTTACAAGTGAATAGGCAGAAGGGACTTGCCTTGTCTCAGATGAAACTTTGAACTTTGGACTTTTAAGTTAATGATGCAATAAGGTTAAGACTCTGGGGGACTGTTGAGAAGGTATTATTGCATTTTAAAACGTGAGTAGGACATGAGATTTTTAGGAGGTGTCAGTGTAGGAATGATATGGTTTGGACCTGCGTCTTTGCTCAAGTCACATGTGAATTGTAATCCCTAATGTTGGAGGTGGAGCCTAGTGGAACTGGCGGGATCAAGTGGGTGAGTTTTCATGAACGGTTTAGCACCATTTGCCCTAGTCCTGCTCTCATGATAGAATACTCAGGAGATCTGTTTGTTTAAAAGAGTGTAGAACCTCCCCTAACCCCCTTTCTCCTGCTCCAGCATTGTAAGACATGCCTGCTTCCCCTTCACTTTCCACCATGACTATGAGTTTCCAGAGGCCTCCCCAGAAGCAGAAACTGTTATGCCTCCTGTACAGCTTACAGAACTGTGATTAACATTTTTAACAATATAACTTATTTTATTTTATTTTATTTTATTTTATTTTATTTTATTTACAAATTACCCAGTCTCTGGTATTTTATAGCAATGGGAGAACGGACTAATACTACCCTCCTATATTTTCCTTGAGATAAATATTTTTCTTATTAGTTCTAGCACTCTTTGCATACACACAGATCACAAGCTCCGTGCCAGGCTTCTTGTTAGATAAAGCCAGACAAAATATCTTTTCTATCCCTCACCCTGAAGTTATTTAAGGTCTTACTGTGGTTTAGCGGAGTATCATAGGATGTAGCCTAGACTTCTGAGTCTTTGATAATTTTACTATAAAGTAGTTAAGTAAAGTTACATTTTTAAAGCAAAAAATAATGATTCTAACTCCAAGCGTATGGTATAAAATCAATTGAAGTTAAATGAAATGGTTGTTTCCAGAAGTAAGGCAGAAAAGATAAGCCTATTGTATTTTCTTATGCCAGAAAGCATAGAAGTAAAGAAAATGATGGGTTAACGTCATAAAGACACAGGAGACAGATTTAGTGTGACTCCTACTGGTCAAACTAGGGACAATTTGACCAACAAAAACACTAAAGATTTTCAAAAATGCAAATCAAAACCACAATGAGATACCATCTCATGCCAGTTAGAATAGTGATCATTAAAAAGTCAGGAAATAACAGATGCTGGAGAGGATGTGGAGAAACAGGAATACTTTTACACTGTTGGTGGGACAGTAAATTAGTTCAACCATTGTGGAAGACAATTTGGCAATTCCTCAAGGATCTAGAACCAGAAATACCATTTGACCCAGCAATCCCATTACTGGCCATATACCCAAAGGATTATAAATCATTCTACTATAAAGACACTTGCACACGTATGTTTATTGTGGCACTATTCACAATAGCAAAGACTTGGAACCAACCCACATGTCCATCAATGATAGACTGGATAAAGAAAATGTGGCACATATCTACCACGAAACACTATGAAGCCATAAAAAAGATGAATTCATGTCCTTTGCAGGGACATAGATGAAGCTGGAAACCATCACTCTCAGCAAACTAACACAAGAACAGAAAACCAAACACCACATATTCTCAATCATAATTGGGAGTTGAACAATGAGAACACATGGATACAGGGAGGGGAACATCACACACTGGGGCCTGTCAGGGGCTGGGGACTAGGGTAGGGATAGTATTAGGGGAAATATGGGTTGATGGGTGCAGCAAACCACCATGGCATATGTATACCTATGTAACAAAATTGCACGTTCTGCACATGTACCCCAGAACTTAAAGTATAATAAAACAAAAATGGGAGGCCAAGGTGGGTGGATCACCTGAGGTCAGGAGATGGAGACCAGCCTGGCCAACATGGAGAAACCCTCTGTCTACTAAAAGTACAAAATTAGCCAGGCATGGTGGCACATGCCTGTAATCCCAGCTACCCGGGAGGTTGAGGCAGGAGAATCATTTGAAACTGGGAGGCGGAGGTTGTGGTGAGCCGAAATTGTGCCATTGCACTCCAGCCTGGGGGGCAAAAGTGAGACTTCGTCTCAAAAAAATAAAAAATAAAAAATAAATAAATAAATAAATAAATAAATAAATAAATAAATAAATTGTGAATCCACGAGTTCATGCCACAAAAATAAACAAACAAATAATAAATAGGAGAAAGGGGAATTCTACAGTAGAATGTCAAGTGCTAACTAGTAAAAGCAGAAGGACTGCCCCATCTAGAAAAAATCATCAGTTTGATCATCAGAGTGAAGGTTGAGTGCAAAAGAATCATCAACAATGTCAAATCTAAGGGCAGAGTT
>NW_016825567.1:1268948-1282171 GCF_001698545.2 Rhinopithecus bieti | reverse complement strand
AATCATAATTGGGAGTTGAACAATGAGAACACATGGATACAGGGAGGGGAACATCACACACTGGGGCCTGTCAGGGGCTGGGGACTAGGGTAGGGATAGTATTAGGGGAAATATGGGTTGATGGGTGCAGCAAACCACCATGGCATATGTATACCTATGTAACAAAATTGCACGTTCTGCACATGTACCCCAGAACTTAAAGTATAATAAAACAAAATGGGAGGCCAAGGTGGGTGGATCACCTGAGGTCAGGAGATGGAGACCAGCCTGGCCAACATGGAGAAACCCTCTGTCTACTAAAAGTACAAAATTAGCCAGGCATGGTGGCACATGCCTGTAATCCCAGCTACCCGGGAGGTTGAGGCAGGAGAATCATTTGAAACTGGGAGGCGGAGGTTGTGGTGAGCCGAAATTGTGCCATTGCACTCCAGCCTGGGGGGCAAAAGTGAGACTTCGTCTCAAAAAAATAAAAATAAAAAATAAATAAATAAATAAATAAATAAATAAATAAATAAATAAATTGTGAATCCACGAGTTCATGCCACAAAATAAACAAACAAATAATAAATAGGAGAAAGGGGAATTCTACAGTAGAATGTCAAGTGCTAACTAGTAAAAGCAGAAGGACTGCCCCATCTAGAAAAAATCATCAGTTTGATCATCAGAGTGAAGGTTGAGTGCAAAAGAATCATCAACAATGTCAAATCTAAGGGCAGAGTTGACATAGAGCAGATATTTGGATGTCACGGTCTTAAAATCTCTCCCAGACTGTTTATTGGTAGCATAAGGAAGAAAAAGGAATAAACTATATGGTGTGGAAAGCAGACAACACACTGATTAATTGAAATTAACATCACAAATGAGGGACACATGAATATTATGTGACGCCGGATCTGATTCCCTGAGAAGGATACAACTTCACTTACTTCTCTACCGACATAACTAGAAGTCTCATGAGAAAATATGAGACAACCCACAAAAGAGAAATATTCTATTTAAAAAGGGGTCAATGTGGTGAAACCCCATCTCTACTCAGAATACAAAAATTAGCTGGGCATGGTGGCGTACACTTGCGATCCCAGCTAGTTGGGAAACTGAGGCAGGAGTATCACTTAAACCCAGGAGGTGGAGGTCACAAGGAGCCAAGATGACACCACTGCACTCCAGCCTGGGCGACAGAGTGAGACGTCATCTCCAAAAAACAAGGAAGGGTGAGGAGTATATACATTGCTGGAAAAAAAAAAAAAAAAAAAGTCAATGTTCAGTAATGACGACTGAAAAATTATATTAAAGGAGCCTAAACTGATATGTCAACTACATGTAATACAGAGTTCTGGGTTGGATTCTGTACTAGACAAAAAAGTATTCTATGAAAAAGACTATTGTATCAGTTGACCAAATTGGAATATGGATGATTAATTGAATAAAAGTATGATACCAATGTTAAATTTACTGAAATTAAAAATTACTATGGCTATGTAAAGAAAATGTCTGTTCTTCAGAAATGAATGCTGAAATATCTAGAGATAAAAAATATCTAGAGATAAAAAAGGCCAAGATGTATGCAACTTGCTTTCAACTGATTCAGTGAAATATCTACATGTTAATATACTTAGTCTAGCCACAGAGGAAGTGATGAAGCAAATTGACAAAATCTCGATGAATCTAACTGGGTAAAGGATACAGAATATTCTCTGTTTGATTTCTGTAACCTTTTAAAATATAAATTTGAATTTAATTCTCAAATATAGAATAGAAAAAAGAAATAATCATTGATAAGGTGAACTGTAAGGAAGCTCACATATCCAGAAACATCTCAGGAAAGGTGGGTTTTTTGTTTTTGGTGAAAGTATAGTTGAGCTTCAAGAGTTAAAAAGTAGAATGGCAACTCTAGCTGGCTCCAGTGATGTTTGTGATGTGGCTGAACACACAGCCTCATTTTTCTGTAAATTAGGGTGAAGCTCTATGGAGCTATCATCCTGTGATCAACCATTTATTACTGATTTTTAAAACTGGAACTGACCATGAGTGAGTCAGCAAGAATTACCATAGGCCTTGGTAAAAACCCTAAATCAATCAGACACATACAAAAACTAGTCATTACTTCTCATATTGACATGAGGCATATTTATATGTTTTCATTTATTTATGTATTTATTTTTACATCTGCTTTTAACACTAAACATGTTCACATGTTAACTGTTGTTTTGGGACACATTTTCTTTCATGATACAGCAAAAGAAGAGCTGAGAACATGCAAAATATTAATGTTTCTTATGCAAAATACAAAGAGATCAATGAAGTTCATAATTTTGAATTTTGCTTTTAAATATAAATTAATAAGTCAAAAAAGCTAATAGAATCATCGGACATGTTCCTTAAAGCAGGAACTCCAGTGTTGTGGGTTGTTTTCTTTTTCCTTTAGGTGCTGTGCATTTGAATGTAGATCATTAATCAATTATAATTTGAAATGATTGTAAGTGTTTATAAAAATATCTTCCAAGTCTAATTATTCATTGGATAATAGTTAATATTTATGTTAATTTTACTCATTTGCTCAGCATGGCAGGATCAGAAAAACAAATCTATGCACAGTTTAACTTATAAACCCAATCTGTCTTCTTTCAGTTTCATGATGTTATCCATTATCATTATTATAATAACTTCACTAACCAACATTCCTATTTAATTAAACTAAAATGTATCCAACCACTTTATAAAAGAAGAATGTGCATAATAACAAGCACTGCAAAGCAGGACAGTTAAATCCATGATATTAATCTTAAATTATATGAAGATAGAGATTATGTGTTTCCCTCTTACAAAAATTATACTACCATATCAGATTTAAACTCCTGGAAAGATGATTAAGAATCAGCTTCACATTTACATATTAAGTTTTACTTTTAAAACACATTTATGCCTATTGTACTTTTGAGTCTCACAATAGTTGAGGATTATTTTCATGCAATTTTTTAAAGTAAGAAACTAGCTGGTGGTAACCACAGCTAAGAGATGTGCACAAGGATTGGCAGATTTGATGAATAAGGAACTTGTCTTAAGAACACACGTATATAACTCCTTGTTCTGAATTTGCTGCACTTATACCCCATGGAGAGTCCTGCCATGAATTTAGCACTCACATATCAGTTTCATGTTTTTTCAGCAGTTCTAGAGAGTTAAGTGTTGGCAGTCAAGAGCGCACTCATACTTCAGATATATTGTAGGGGACATAATGCATATTATATAAACATATATTGCAGATATATTGATTTTTTTCTCACGTAATACCAATACTAAGCATGTGGTGTGGGTAAGATTCATTAGACACATTGCACAAATGAGTAAACTGAAAATCACTTAAGGGTAAGTAATATTAAAGAAAACATTAGCAGATAAATTACGTTTCAATTGTGCTCGTTCTACACCTATATAAAATATGCCTTTCTGATTTCATTAAAAGCAGCTTCATTGCACCAGCCTTGCTCAAGCTATTTTCACAAAAAAATATGAAACTAATAAAATCTAATTTCATTCATCTGAAATGAAGTGGGGTCCTATTTATCAAAAATACCACGCTGACTTCAGGGTGCACCAAAAGCTATGTAGTTCAAAGTTAAATTTCACACAACTTGATAATTCTGTTAGCATTGTGACTTTGAAAACAGACCTGTTTTGATAATGACTCTGATCAACTTCCTAAAATTGACTTATAATCTCTGTGGGAGGATGTGCACTATAGCAGAAAGTACCGGAAATTATAAACATGTTTATATATTTTCTTTCAACTAGCTATGCGAGTTCGCAAAGCTATATAAACTCTTGGATTTTTAGATCCCTCATCACTAAAATTTAATTCTAACTCCAAAATCTTTGATTGAAAGCTGCAGTTTGAAATCAGACCCAGCAAACTCATAATTTGATTGACTTTATTCTCCCCTGATTACTTTAGCAGTTCATGCTGACCTATCAACATGTGAATGCTGATCGAATAAATCCCTTACACATTTAAATGATGACATTTCTCTTGTGATATTTCCATTTGATCCTTTTGTCTATTTATTGGTGATTATCCAGGATACGAAAGTGAAAATAACCTTGACTAAGAATCAAGAGACATAGGTTCTATTCTGGACTCTGACTGAAAAGTATTCATTTAGCTTTGTTGTTGCTGTTGTTTTTTGGTTTTTTGTTTTTTTTGTTTTTGAGACAGGGTCTTGCTCTGTGTCCAGGCTGGAGTGCAGTGGTGCAATCTTGGCTCACTACAACCTCCATCTTCCAGGTTCAAATGATTCTCCTGCCTCAGCCTCCCAAGTAGTTGGGATTACAGGCATGCACCACCACACACAGCTAATTTTTGTGTTTTTAGTGGAGACAGGGTTTCGCCATGTTGGCCAGGCAGGTCTTGAGCTCCTGACCTCAGATGAGCTGCCCACCTCGGCCTCCTAAAGTGCTGAGATTACAGGAGTGAGCCACTGTGCCCAACCCATTTAAATTTTATGAACTGCAGTGCCTTTAGGTATGAAGAGTAAGTATAAAAATATACATTTTGGCCAGGTGCGATGGCTCATGCCTGTAATTCCAGCACTCTGGGAGGCCAAGCTGGGCAGATCACTTGAGGCCAAGATTTCGAGACCAACCTGGCCAACATGGTAAACCTCATCTATACTAAAAATACAAAAAAAAAAAAAAAAAGTAGCCAGATGTGGTGGTGCAATCCTGTAATCCCAGCTACTCAGGAGGCTGAGGCAGGAGAATTGCTTGAACCTGGGAGGCGGAGGTTGCAGTGAGAATGGATTGCACCACTGAGCTGCAGCCTGGGTGACAGAGTAAGACTCTGTCTCATAAATAAATAAATAAATAAATAAATAAATAAATAAATAAATGTATTTTCCCTACCACAAGAATAAAACAGAAAAAATTAAATTGACTGTTAAGTTCTGAACAAGTGAGGTTACAGGAGAAAAATGAACAACCCAAACGACACCAATGCCTTCCTACTTTACCTGATGGGGAGATGTGTCGCCAAGAAATGGAAGGCTCTGGTTTCCCAGTGGCCAAACAAGTAAGAGTGACGTTGGTTCCTTCATTGATGGTCATATCACTTGAGATGTCATATATCTTAGGAGGAACTGAAATGACAAAATATGCAGTGGTTAGAAAAAAATATATAACATTTTGTTGAAGTACATATGATTAATTCCATAATATCATGCAAGAAAGGTATGACGGTGAAATATATTTATGGCCTATGGTCCTCACCTGAAAGATGGATTCTCTAGAACCTCAAGACTTTCTAGGTGTTTTTTGTTTACTTTTTTTTTTCTCTAATTTTTTAGAAGTTAAATACCTCAGGATAAATGGAATATTTAATAACAAAAATGTTTAAACATTGATTAAATTAAATATGTATTATGAGTAATTTGTATTAAATAAACTAGAATATAACCAATCAATTTATCCATGGATCCTCACTGTATGATGTTTTCCTTGTTGAAATGGTTAAATAAGAGTGAATATAGAAGAAACTTGAAATAGCAGAACGGTTATTCCTACATACTGATTTAAAAGCTGGGTGAGTTAGGACATGTACATGATTGGGAGGTAAGATTTCATGGTCACAAAGGTATTTTTGGGTTTAATTTTCTATCTGCCAGGTAGTAGGGCTAGATTTTCTCAAAATTTGTGTTCTAAGGAACACAAATTCTAAGGACTGTGAAAGGTGGATACAATAAAGATTTCTTATCAGTAATGACTGGCAAATACTGATTGAAACAGATCACTTCAAGACTTCTCATCCTTTGTTATGCCCTTTTGCACTGTAAATCCATGAGTCAAGGGGGAAATATTATATTGCATTTTCTCTGATGTATTAGACTATAAAAGTTTTTATCGCAGAATTTAATCACATAATACATTTGGGAAAAGTTGGAGAGAAAAGTCTCTAAACTAACTTCCAGGATTAAATTTCTATATTCTCTGAGAAATCAAATGTCTCATTGAATCCTCAAACAGCATGAGTATAAATCTCTATTGGCTAACTGCATTATTTAGAGTAAGTTATTTAATTTATCTTAGCCTCAGTGTCTTTATCTGAGAGCTGGAGACAATAATAGTACATGTCCTATCCGGCTGCTATGGAGCCTAAGTAAGTCAGTACATGTTAAAGGACTTAGAAAAGTGTCTGACATTAGTGTTAGTTATTATTATTAGATGCCATTAAACACACATATGGTGTTTGAATTTTGTTTTAGTAGTGCTCTTTTCCTATGCCTTAAAATTGTTCTCAGAAATTCTTCACTTTTGTAGTGTGTATTAGTGACCTATGCCATAAATAAGTTTGGGTTACTTTATACAATTTATACTATGTTACTATTCCAGCTCAAATATAAATAAATGGCAATTACACACCTTGGTAATCATTAGAAAATAAGATTTTACTGAAATCTTTTAAATTGTTCCCTTCTTTGGTTTCTTTATGCAAGAGATATATTTTCATAGTTCCTTTTAAAGCTAGTAACTAAAATCTATTGTGACGATACATTAAATTACCCATACTTTGAATTTTTTTTGACTCTTTATGGAACCAAAACTCAGCTGCAAGAAAATCAAGGATGATATAATTACAAATATTAAGTATTTGATTATGTGTAACTGTTGATATGATTGAGGAGAAGGCTTGTTCCTAAGTAATATACCACTGTAACTGTTTCTAAATGACATAGTTTAATTGGCATTTAAAACACATTATCATCAAACTCTTCAGTGAGCTTTTCTCAGGCAAATAATGAAAATTTTGAAATCATCCCAAACAGAGGGGTCTTTTCAGCTTAACTAAAACAGAACAAAAATTAAAAACATTAAAATACCATAGAAGGAAAGTACAAAAAACTGCATTACACTGGTAAATAGGAGAGTTAATAATAATACATTTACAACATTAACCTAAAAGTATACTTTAGATATTTAGTTGTAGACATAGTTTTGATTTAATAAACTGTAAAGCACATGTGGACATATATATATATATGCATATGGACAGATATACATATATAGATGGTCACTGACTTACGATGCTTCAATTATAATGTTTTTACTTTATAATGGTGTGAAAATAATATCCATTCAGTAGAAACCATATTTTGAGTACCCATACAACCATTTTGTTTTCACTTTCAGTATAGTATTTGATAATCTACATGAAATATTCAACATTTTATTATAAAACAGGCTTTTTGTCACATTATTCTGACCAACTGTGGTTAAGTGTCTGAGCACGTTTAACAAATATTAGGTTACGTTACAATGTTCAATAGTTTAAGTGTATTGATTGCATTTTCAATTTACAATGGGTTTATTTGGATGTAACCTTATCATAACATGAGGAGCATCTGTATTCATAAACATACATACAGTGCATAGCAGTGCCCACTATTAAAAAATGTAGTACTTTTTTCCTTTATATGCAATATACTATGTAGGGCTCTTAGTCTCGCCTAGTGACTTTACTTATTTATTAAAAATATAATTGATTTAAGGTTAGACAGAGATATGTATATCAAGAGAAATAATGAAATGCCATAGGAACATTAATTCTATCCTCGAAATACCATTATTTTGTCAATATTGTCTGATCATAAAATAGTTTAGTTGGATCTTTACACATCTACATATATTTAAAGTGCTAAACATTATGCTAAACTAATATTCAGCACTAGTATTTGACTATATAGAGAAACAAGTCCCTTAGAAATAAACTTAGATTTGACATTTAAGTATAAGAGATTGTGTAGTTATGGGGAGAGTGGTAAATTCCAGGTGTGACACGTCATTCTCAGTGATTGCAATTGCCTTCCAGGACCTCATAATTCAGGACATACAGGGAATACACATCTGGAAAGAGGATGTTAGTAAGAGAAAATCCCTCTGGCAAGACGCTCTCCCCAGAAATGCATCACCTGTTGGCAGCAGATGCTGTGTGTAAGAGGGCCAGTGAAATCCTTCACATGCACGGTAGTTTGTGGAGACAAAAACAGGTGTTGCTTTGCTGAATATTCAAAACTATTGCATATTCAGTTTAGAACTTCCAACTTTTACTGACTATCATGAAGGGAATAATTCTCGACCCAAAGTAAATGCAAAAGTTTAAAGGCATATTACTTGCCATCAATAAATTTAAATTAAAAGAGGGAAGCGGATAGGTAGTGCCTAAGAGAGGGCAAATATTTTCCACATTTTCCTTTCCCATTTTACAGGAGTAAAACAAGTTCAATAGGTATACCTTCTGGGTTCAAATCAGTAGATATTAATTTTTTGTTGGTTTATTTTAAAGTCAATTACGTAGAATAGTTTAAGCACAAGGTTATTGAGTGCAGACTATTTATAATAGAGAAAACTTTTCTTTTTTTTTTTTTCGACACAGTCTCTCACTCTGTCTCCCAGGCTACAGTGCAATGGCTCAATCTTTGCTCGCTGCAACTTCCACCTCTTGGGTTCAAGCAATTCTCCTGCCTCAGCCTCCGGAGTAGCTGGGATAACAGGCGCCTGCCACCGCACCCAACTAATTTTTGTATTTTTTAATAGAGATGGGGTTTTGCCATGTTGGCCAGGCTGCTCTCGAACTCCTGACTTCAGGTGATCCACCTGCCTCTGCCTCCCAAAGTGCTTGGTTTCCAGGAGTGAGCCCCCACACACCAGGCCAGGAAAACTATTAATAACCTTAAGGTAGGACCGCAGAAATGGTGGTATAGAGAACTGGTCAACTGGATGATGATGATAACAATTGTCAGCTCAGTTGCCAGAATAAGGTGTGGTATTGAGGAGGGTTTTGGATGGTCCCAGAGCACATCAGCACATCAAGCTAAGCACTTGCATAGAAAACCCCCCCCCCCCCCCGAAAAAAAAGGAGAGTTAAAAATAATGTACTATTCTAGATGTGTGCCGCTTTTCTATATATCTTATTTCAGACTCCCTCACATACCTTTCTAAATACTTAAAATAATTTATGCAAAAAGAAGCAGATGTATTTTATCAATTCAACCATTTGTTAAGCTATTAAATAACTACAGATTTTAAGAAGTATTTTGAATTGTCATGTACTTTAAGTATTTATGACCTAGGACAGAGTTATAAAGAAATATATTAATGAGTGTAAACTCATTTACTATGCTGGAAATAATTATTATAATATCATCCTCACTATCTTCATTATATGACACCACAAAAAATGAAAAGGCAGAAGTCCTAGATTTCATACTAAATCACAGAATATCTCCTAGTGAAACTCTAATAAGGGGTATACAAGACTTTACAACTGTGTTCATAATTAATTGTTGTGTATTACCAGTTAGAGAGATCTGAGAACACTGGAAGCTTTCTAAGCAACAGAGGTTGAAAGTAGATTTAAAGGTTGTGTTGGGTGAAACATATTTTAAAACCTCCATATCCATTTAAATGAACCACTCTTGGTCCCTTACATTCATAACATGCTTTGCCTTTAATTGTTCACTGGCCTAAAATTCATCTACTACTTAGCACCTGGTCTTCAACTTTTATTTAGTTGCTTCCACAGTGAGGAGATAATGCATATTTAGATGTATCTACATATTTAGATTCTCTAAAGATAACTTATGTCTCTTGTTAGTTTCACTTTCACCAAAAAATTTAGGCAATTTGACTTGCTCCACACACCTTCCCTCTTCTGAGCCCATCTGTGGGTGTCTTCAGGCCAGGTATGAGTCACCTTCAGTAAGAAAAATCTTAGAATGCATATCCAAACCAGATTCTAATGACCTTCACACAGGCTACCATTTTGGAGTATTCCCCACTGTTTGTATGATAATGAGCAACTGAGTTTGTGATTGCATGGCATTATTTTCTTTTAATGTGTACATATTTTCTGATGTATAGAAATAAATTATTTTGTTTGTTTAATGAGCGGTCTTCAAAGATAAAACTTTAATTTCTTTCAAGAATTCATTATGCTGCCTGCAACATGACCATTAACAAACTGAGAAGCCAGCATCAGGGTGACTAATCTGGATATCATAGGAATCATATAAGCACAGGGTATTTTATTGTATTAAAAGTTTTTATCTAAAAAAAAAATCTGTGCAGATGATTTTAGAAAGAATAAATAAAATAGCACCTGAACTAATATTAACTTGCATGACCCGTGAGGTCATGATGATATTAAAATCCCTTACAGGATGCATTTGACAGTTATTTTAACTGCAAATACAAGGCATAAACTATTTGGATCTGGACAGTTGCACTGACTCACTGGAATCAATTAAATGCCCTATCGAGCTTTTAAGCTGTAAGAGTCCGTGAAAGACCACAGTGCATACAAATCCATCTGGAGGCCTTCTTTAGGCTGCCAGGGCGAAAAGGTAGATGGAATATTTATTTAATCTGGCTCACAAACACTCACAGATTACTGAAAAACATCACTTCAGCATTTATTGTTACCATGATATTCTGGCACAAAAAACACCTGTTTCCTCAGTCAGGATATAAAATCAAAGCAGTGTTTTATAGGAGAATGCACTGAACGTCCTCTCATTCATACTCTGAAGTTGTAGGCTCATTACCAAAAACCTTTAAAAGTTGTTACGTATCTATTTAATTATGCACATGATTATGAGATCTATTCTCCAAATATGTTCACTAGGACAAATAAGAAGTAAAATAAAAGTGATGCCAACTCTTTGATGTCCTCTTCAACCCACCTCTCCCCACGGTGACTTCTTATACCTCAAAAATTTACCACAAAGAAGAAAGTGAAATGTACATTACTGAGTGAATTTTCAAAGATCAAAATTTGATCTTAAAAAATCGTGTCACTGATGACTTTGATGATCTTAAAGCAAAATAGATGTTTCTGGGTCTGCGCTGTGGTCAATGTTTGTGTCCCTCCCAAATTCATTCATTAAAAATCTTAACCCCCCAGGTGATACTCTTAGGAGGTGGGGCCTTGGAAAGGTGATTAGAGCATGAAGGGATTAGTGCCCTTATAAAATGGACCCCACGAGCTAGGTCACCCCTTCCACTATGTAAGGACTCAGTGAGAAAGTGTCATCCATGAAAAAACAGGCCCTCTCCAGTGCCTGGATTTTGTACTTCCCAGTCTCCAGAACTGTGAGAAATAAATTTCTGTTGATTATAAGCCATCTAGTTTATGGCATTTTGTTATAGCTGCCTGAATGCACTAGGACAGTATGTGTCTTGTTGAAATAACTATTTGCATCCCCAACTCTCTGCCCCTTTCCACTCCTCTACTCATTTCTTGTGATAGTTTTCTTTGCAATCCATCATTATCATTGGTATTTATTTCTTTACTTGTTTATTATCTGTATCTCTTCATAGAACCTAAGTAGAGACCTAGGGTAGGGAAATTGTTTGCTTTATTCAACAGCATATTGCCAGAACCTGAGAGAGGGCCTGATACATACAGTTTATTCAACAAATATTTCATTGTCCTTTCAGGTGCTAAGCTAATACTTTGATGTCTCAGTGAAGAGATCCTATAAAATTATATACCATTACAAGAAAGACATAATATAAATTCTGAGAATACGGTGAATATATAATTATAATTTCAAGGGTCCTGTGTGACTTTTTCATGAATTCTCTGAGTTTAGGGATGAAATATTCCTTCTAAGTCATTTAGAAGCATAATATTTTCTTAGTCCTTTGCCTACTATAGTTTTTGCCATGCAAACCCAGAGAAGTAATTGGACAATAATCATACACATTTATTTTTAACAGAATGGTCTGTCACATCTTAGGAAGTCCTATGTATGTTGGTCACAGTATTTTTTTTTTTTTTTGAATCTTTGTAAATTTAGAATCAAAAGAATTTGTCTCTAATAGTATATATGTGCATATTATTTCTACCTTTTTTTTTCCTTCACAGAGTTGGAGTCTGGGTTAGTTTGGATGAACTATATTTCTGAAGTTTTCCAAACTGCTTGAGTCAACAAGCTAGACATAACTATAAATCTTGGGAGAATTGGCTTTTTTTGCACTCCCATATCTGGTAATGGCTGGCAATATCAAAAGAACATTCTTCCTTTCACTGGGCTGGCACTTCCCTTTTCAGTCTTGGCCGGCCCCCAAAAAGTGAAAGCAGATCTACATTACATAACAAACCTCCTGGAAAAGGTGTTGTTCTCAAACTGAGATAAGAAATTGTTTCATGCTTTTTTCTCTAAATTGGTTTGCTTGTGGGTTCTTGATGGTTTCATGGTCTGCATCTCACCAGCAACATTATTTTCTCCAACTGATAGACTATGACTGACTTGTCATAGTTTATGACATTTCAGAGATTTCTATGGCTTCTCCCCTCATTCCCTCACTCAGAAATGGTGATAACAGGAAAAAGATACCAAGCATGAGTTTTAAATTCAAACTTGCCAATTTCATGAAATACCTAGTGATAAAATATGCCACAACAACTTAGGGGTAAAGAATATGTATAAGAAAAATGTATCTGTCAAACTTCAGTTCAAACTTTGAATTATGTTGCTTACCTTAGTGTTTTCTCTCATTTAGGATACCTGTACATGAGTTTTTCTCAATCTATTGTGTCTTTCATGGGGTCAGCTATAAAAAAAAACTGGCAAAATAGGCAGTGAACTATTTTAATTCATCCATCCATCCATCTATCTATCCATCCATCCATCCATTCATCCATCCATCCATCCATTCATCCATCCATCCATCCATCCAATAGACATTTATTAAGCACCAACTCAGGGTGACTAATCTTAAGGAGTCCATGTCTAAAGAGTTAGAAGGATACAACATTTCTAATCACAATGCAGAGTCATTAGTCCTACAAAGACTTACTCCCAAGGTGTATTGGGAACACAGATTTGTAACTCTAAGTCTTCCTTATGGAGACAGAATTGAGGGTATGCTGATATTGGATAAGACTTTTGGAAACAGGTGGAATTTGAACAGAATTTGGTGGTTTAAGACAGTAGTCTGCACACACAGCTAATCATCAGGGATAACTGGATGAGTTTTTCATCATTCTGGGATGGGAGAAAGGTTGATTCAGGATATTGTAGACCAATAGTATGTAGCAAGTTCTATAGATTTTGGAATCACTGATTTACAGAACACCAGAAAGAACTCTCCTTAAAATTATCTCTCCTATATTTAAAATCTGCACTCTAATTAGGAAGGCCTTGTTTTTTTTTTTTTTATTTTTTTTT
>NW_016825567.1:1266185-1268616 GCF_001698545.2 Rhinopithecus bieti | reverse complement strand
TTTTTTATTTTTTTTATTTTATTTTATTTTTTATTTATTTATTTATTTTTTGATCCTCAGAACATTTATTTGCCTTCAAGGAACTAATGTTAAAATGTAACTATCCCTACAAGAGATAATGACTTATTAACTGGCACCCATTTTCAAACTCACTGAGAACAGCATAGTGGGTGCAGAGGGGCACCATACTGGAAGTAGGGAGATGCAATAGGCAACATTTTACCATTGTGTTCTTTTCCCTTGAAAAGGTCAGGAATGGTTCTAAATGACAGTGATCAAGACAATCAACAATAGAGAGAAGAAAGTAAGACTCTGAGAGGAATGAACCTTACAGGTTATGGAATTATAGAGAAATTAAAGTGGAAATTACTTTCTTCTATTTTCTATTTCTCTCCATCTTCTCTGAACTCTCCAATACATGGATTATGCAAAGGCATAGTAATTTGCCAGTAGCAAATAAAAACATACACTTACACATGAAACACACGTGAAGTAGGTCTAGTATACATGAAAATTAAATGTGATAAAACAAACTTTTAAAAGGCTACTGGTTTTAGAGAGCTTAACATTTATGTAATGATTTTAACATTTTTGGTTGCAGGCAAATTTCCCACATACTGTACAAACATTTTATTTTGAAGACAAAAACACAACATGGTTACACAAGAGTTTCAATATTTTGGACTGTAAATATTTTTATTTATTTTTTATTCGTTTTGGCGAGACAATAAATAGCTAGCCTCCGCACATGAGTGTTTATACACCAGAGTTCAAATCCCTGCTGTACCTCAGGCTAGCTTCAGCTTCACTTGCTTGGATGATTCAAAGATATAAAACACTGCTTAAAATCAGGACCATAATAGCAGCTACCCCCTCAGGCAACAACAGCAGCATCAAGAAGACTGAAGTACACTTATAGTCGCGTTGTATATCACAGGGAATCTACAATGCCTGCATAATTTAGTCTCCTCCTTAGTAGAAAATGGTCACAAAATAGGTAGGAAGAACACCGCAATTGAAATACCTTACAGCACACTAACGTGGGTATCCTAGTGAAGTATAATTCTTAAGGCACCAACTATATAACTTCAAAATCTTCAGTGATGGTAACATTTTATTAAGAATTAATAATGAGGTTTCTTTTTTTTTTCCTGGAAACACTTTGGCAGTATATTTTAAGAACTTAAAAAATTTCTATTCCATTGAGCCAAGGACTCCCCTTCCAGGAATTTATATTAAGGAAAGCAAGTACCTTCTTTCAGTGTAGTTACTATTCCCATAAACCTGGTGGCCAGCTCCATTTGGAAATGTGCCAACCAATACCCTCTGGAATGGCCCAAGTGAACTTTTTTCTTGCCTCATCCTTGGCAGTGAACTATTTTCCATATAAACCAGAGGAAACAGCCCAGCTGTGTCAAACTAGAACCCAGCTGCCTTCTTTGCAAACATTTCCCATAGCTAAAAGCTTGCTTTAGGGTTTTTGAAAACATGAGAGAATCCAATGTCTACCCTTGGAGTCACAGAGTTATAATGTAACACCTGGCTCCCGGTTTCATAAGGTAAGCCTGCTCAGGTTCAGTATACATATTCCTTGTTAGACTCAGGTTTCTCAAAATGTGTTTTAGCAGATTTTTATATCTAAAAGCTGCTCTGGTGTTTTATGCATTTGCGGAGGAGATGTGTCATTTTAGCACCATTAGAAAAATAACACCTTCTTTGAAATACTCTGATTTCTTTGTTCTTTGTAAATAATATTTATTTTTCTAATCATGAAGATAATATACATTCACTGAAAAGAATGTAGACAAATACATAAACAGTAAGGAAGAAAAAAGTAGCGTATTAGGTTGTAATATCTAAAACTGCTCTTTAGTTAAAAACAAGTGGATATTGGCAATTTCATATAGTTCAATTTAATATAATGCCACCATTTAACAAGAATTTTGATATATTTTACTTTTTGTCTTTGTGTTCATATGTTTATATAGATCCTAGAGATTTCCGTAAGATCCAATAAGCTCACCAGGGAATTGGTGCTGAAACCTTGGCTGGAAATAAATAGTGTGCCCTTCTCAACACTATTTATAGTGACCCCTTCTCAACACTGTGCTCTAGAAAGGGAGTGAGAAGGTAGTTGGATAGGTATTCAAAATAGGACACTGTGGCTTTCTGCCTTTCTTACTGGAAACATGTCTAAAAAATGTTGCGCACAGCAAGGGTTAGTATTTTTCGAACATTTACTGTGAGTAATATACTGAGAGACTAATCACTTATTTGGAGGGGGCGGGTGTGGTTTTGTCTTAGGGCAAAGTTCTACATGTCCAGGCCAATTCTTCCTTCCACCCAACCATCTACTTTTGTGATAGCTGGTTCGTGTTGTGGTTCTATCAACACGGCCACACATTTTTTTTTTTTTTTTTTTTTTTTTTTT
>NW_016825567.1:1257623-1264353 GCF_001698545.2 Rhinopithecus bieti | reverse complement strand
TGAGATGGATTCTCGCTCTGTCGCCCAGGCTGGAGTGCTGTGGCCGGATCTCAGCTCACTGCAAGCTCCGCCTCCCGGGTTCACACCATTCTCCCGCCTCAGCCTCCCGAGTAGCCGGGACTACAGGCGCCCGCCACCTCGCCCGGCTAGTTTTTTGTACTTTTAGTAGAGACAGGGTTTCACCATGTTAGCCAGGATGGTCTCGATCTCCTGACCTCGCGATCCGCCCGTCTCGGCCTCCCAAAGTACTAGGATTACAGGCTTGAGCCACCGCGCCCGGCCGGCCACACATTTTTAACACTCCACTAAAAATAGGATTTCTCCCCTTCCACACCTCATATTCAATTGGAGTAGGCTCTTGGCTGCTTCAAACAATAGAGTTGTGGAAGAAATAATGCTATTTGATTTCCAAACTGGGAAAACAAAACAAAACAAAACAAACAAACAAAAAAACATTTGTTTCCTGTACTGTTCTCTGAGAATACTCACTCTTGGAGCTTTGGCCCACTATGGTGTCACCACCTTGGGGCTACCACGCTGGAGAGAACATGTGAAGACACCACATGTGGTCACCATATGGAGAGACTGTGATAACAGAAACAGAGAGAGAGCAAGCCTGGGAAGCACTTCAGCTCATCTAAGCCCTGACTGCCTAAGTCATCCCAGTGAGGCCTCAAATATCCTGTCTAAATTGCACAAATTGCAGTCTTCTGAGTAAAACAAATAATTGTAGTTGTTAAAAGCAACCACTTTTGGGCACAGTGTTTAAAAGAATAAAGAAAACTGGAGAACTTATGTGACTTCACAACTTATCTTAAAGCTACTACAAACCCAGTGTGGTGTTGGTATCAAATAGACAATGGAACAAAATAGAGACTCCAGAAATAGATGATACAACTTCCCATGACGGTCAAGTCCCTGATTACTTATGTTAAAAACAAAAATACCTAATGTTATGGATAAGTAACATACATGAGTAATGTGAGTCAAGACAAAGTATACATACATATTGTGATAGATGGGGCCAGTAGAGAGCACTTGTCTAAAGAGAGTGGCTACCACTGATAATTTCCATCCTAAAAATAGAAAAGTCTAGGCTTGCTAGATCTTAAGACCTGAAATTTTAAACTTTTTTATACCTTCCAATCTCATCAAAATATCTGTGGATTAACCTGGCACTAACCCAAATGACACCTTTATAGGAATTAGAAAAACATGAAGACATTTTATCGTTACATGTTGGACAATTTTCTTGATATAAAAGTCTACATGGTTTATGAAAGGAAAGAGTGCCTGCAGATTTGTGTGTGTACAAAATTTCATCATATGCTGAAAGTCCTGCATGGTCTGGATTCGGCTGGAGAGCCACAATCTTGCCATCTTTGCCTCACATCTTGGCAAGGCCTTCAGACTATTTTGGCTTTGAAAGACTCAAGGAATTCATTTTCACATTATGTTGTTGGTTTTATTATAAAAGTTGTACATGATCACACTAGTGTGTGGTTTCTCACCTGTCATGAACTAACCATGATTATATTTACAGAGTAACTGCCTTAGAAAGGTCTAGAGTCTTGCCTTAGAAAACATTCTGAGAATAGGTTTTAACCAGAAACTTAATGAGAAAACCATGATTCATGTTGATATTCTGCTTGCAAAAAAATAATTAGCATCTATACTTTTAACTCTCATGTTACCTTATCGACTTTTCACAAAAAGAACCCTTTCCTTAGTTTTTAAAAAATAATACAAACAAAGGTTATCATGCAGTTATGTGCCAAGAGATAGTAGAGTCCTATGGTTACATGTGACAGTTCTCTCTGAAATTGGATTAAAAGATAATTTGCCATATGTTGGCCCCTAGATCATTAGTCACAGTGGTCTAAGTGCATTCTCTTATAATTCAATATCAAAGACATTGCTTTTACGGCATTAACTATATTATATTCAAAATTATATCAATTATTGAAATGCTATGCCTACTGCCAAGATATAAGACAGTTCACATGGAAAAAAAGGTTGTGTTCTAAATTATTCATTAGAAAAAAAGGCAGTCTCTTGACAGAAATTGTTTTATACTGGGGCTAGCTTCTGGGACTTATATTTAAATATAAATCACAACAACCCAAAATTTCAGATATTCTTAATTCTCTTTAACGCCTTGATTTCCACCAAGAGGTTTAAATGTTATATATTATCTTAGATCTACAGTTAGATATGTATTGTATTGAATACATGTGCGTGTGTGGGGGTTTGTGTGTGTGTGTGTCTAGTAACATCATTATGTGCCTTTGTTTATACTGAGACATGATAATAATGGGGAAAGTCTAATTATAGGAAGGTTAATCTCAGAAGATCTCTCTCTTACAGATTTATATATTATTCATTTGGTTAGAAAATGTTTATCATTTGCTATGCACCAGGGACTGAGATAGGTGCTATTGATTTAAAATGTAATAAAAGAGTTATTTTCCAGTAGTTTATATGTTATGGAAGAAAATAAACATTAAAATAGATTAAAAATACAATTATATCAAGTTATATGAGAAACATATACATAAAATATGTATAAATAAGGAAAATTCACCCAACTCAAATAAAGATAGAAAGATGGCAATGGCAATACAAAGATTTTTTTTGGAATATATTGTAACTATCCAAATGGACAAAAACATTCCAGGTTGAGTTATACACATATGAAGACTGGACAAGATGAGGGCCCATTCGCAGACCCTGTATTCATCCTTGTGGCTGTAATTGAACTACTTAGCTAGTCACACCTAAAATTATTTCCTTTATTCACTTTCAAGATATGAACAAATGTATCTTTTTGTAGATATTTCTGGAGAAGCCAGATGAATGCGGGAACTATTTTATATTGATCTCTGAGTAGTTTACAAGATCATAATTAGTACACAGTAAGTGCTCAGAATGTGTTTAATGGGAATATTTTTGTCAACTCTGAATGTTCCTTGTTTGGAGATTTAGTCTTTAACACATTCATTTAAAAAGTAATTCTCCCTCATATTAATTACTACTTTTTGAGGAACAGAAATACTTTGCCACATCTCCCTTTTGACTAAAAATATTCATATATTGAAAGTGAACTAGTCTCTTGGGTATTACGTAAGGAACACTAACATGCTTTAGCTTCTCTCAAGTACTAAGTGTATAACGTATGTTCATACCCCAGATAAAAAAATCATGTATTTTTATTTTTGTTTTCTTGATGCTATCTGATTCTGTTTTAAAACTTTAAAAAAATGTGGTTAAGACTGAAAAGTGTATTTTCTTGGGCACTCGTGCTTTGTAGCTACCTCTCCAACCTTCTGAACTTCCTTGTTTTGAACACTCCAGTCTCATCACTTGATAAATCCACCAAAAATAAGCCAAACCAACCCCTTCTTGTTTCTGAAAGGTTGAAAACCCAAATACACTACCTGGTAAAAAGTTAGTTCTTTTATTCTGTATTTTTGCATACACCTGTCATTAAAACCTTTTATTCACAGATATTACTATAGTGGAAAGATGGAAAAGTATAAATTATATCTCAATATTTGGTTTTTAAGGGTTGAGAGGAATGAACATCAGGGATTAGCTATGTCAAAAATAACCCAATTTACCTTTTGAGTAGGTTAATTACTTACCAAGAAAGAAAATTATATGAACATATTGAGTGTTTGACAATTGTTGACAGTTTAAGCAATAAAATAGAGTAGTGTGGACAAGTTGCTCACATAGCCTGACAGAGACCTAACTGGTTACGCCACTACAACTTGTATTGGTGGTGGATTCGCGTCTATATGGAAGGAGAATGTCAGCAGTGCTCAATAAGAATCTGTATTTGGCTGTTTTGTTTTCTCAAGTTTAAATAAATTGGATGGATCTCTGGGAGACACATTTACTGATAAAACTATACCAGAGGTCAGGTGTTCAGTTTCAGTCATTACAACATGCTAGTGACACACAGATGTTATTTTGCCATTAGAGGCCAGACAGAATAGTAAAGTGCATAAATGCAGTACTATGTTAGGACACTGATGATGGAACCAGGAGTGTTTACATAAATATAAAAAATGTAAGGAAGGAGAAGAATGTTTGCATTTGCTTGTGAATTTGTTCTCAGTTGATCTAGTAGAAAAAAAATAAATATGGTAGACTTGAGGTGATTATAATAAAATATCTTAAACAAGAAGTCTCCTAACAATAAAAGAGACTATTTTATGAGAATATAAGTTCCTTGTCATCAGAAGGTTTCCAGAGACTATGGAAGAACAGTAGGATTAGAAATGGGATTACTACACTGAATGGATGCTTGAGTCAAACAATACTGTTGGGATTTTTCAACTGTGCATTCTTTGAGTATTTGCTGCAATACATACCTTTGTGTATGAGGAAGTAAACTCAAGGAAAATGCCATTAGAGGGCCTGGTTTTTAGCAACTGAAAAATGAGATCTGAGGGAGGTAAGTGATGAACAAAAGCATTTGTTGTTCAGGACTGGCAATAGGACTGGTAGACAACTGGGGAAAAGGAGGAGAAAATAAGAGGGGAGGCAACAAAATGTAGATAAAATGAACAAGTCCATAAGAGGAGAGAAATGGAATTTCTTCTTACATTTCACGTATAGTTTTCCCTTTCTTGAAGTATTTTAAACAAAACTGTATAAATACAAAGTATGCACCAACAATGTCAACATCGGGTGCACTTGTGGAAGGTAAATGTTGGATTTTCAGGAATTTTGTGAGTTGCATTTTAAACATATTCATTATTTAAATTAAATCATATTAAAGTTAAATTATATTAAAAGCAAAAATTTTAGAAACTCAAAATGTCACTTTCTCAATATTTTATTACATTTTACTGCTATGTGTTATCTTGGATTATTTGCATGTATTGAATCTATATGGTAGAAATGGTCTGCTACTGCATATCTCTCCTCAACTTTGTATTTAGTGATATCAATCTGAAAGTGGCCACAGTGGCAGTATTTACAGCATGGAAATTGGCAAATGCTATAAATTATGGCTTTTCCTTTGAGATATTTATCAGCAGCCTACCAACCTTTACCTATACAGAAGATACATTTAAAGTTATTCATTTCATAAATACTGAAATATTTCATAATAATAGAATATTTCATAGTGTTCCCATCAGATATTGAGACCATGAAGAGGAATCAAAGGCAGGTCTTGCCCTAAAAAAGTCTAGAATGTAGTTAAGAGAGAAAATGAGAACATCAGTAACTATAAAGTGGAACATCCTAAGAGTCATAAGAAAGGTTCAGAGAAAAAGATCATGGTACTTCAGGTGAGAGAATGACTAACTTTAACTGGAAGTAGGTAGAAGAGGGGCAGGTGGAGAGGAGAATCAGAAAATACTTGATGAGAAGAAATTTGAACTTGGCTTTGAATAATGGAACAAATTTGGACTTGGGAGGATGAATAGAGAATTGTGAGATCAGCATTTGGAAATAAACAGTTATGTAAACATATAGGACATATTTGCCGATCAGGCAGTTTAGCTTTACAGCTAAACTTGGTAGAAACAAGATTAAAATGTTAGGATGAGAATAAATTATAGAGCACTTTGAGTTAAAACATTGCTAAAATAATGGACACAAAAACAAACATGTAGTAAATGGCTAGTTAGTGTATTCCCTCTGAGAGCCTGAAGTTTCAAAGGCCTAAATCAGTTCTTGTTTAATTCTTGGAATGGAAAGAACATTTGATTAATATCTTTGTGGGAGGGAAAAAAGAGACTACTTTTTGCAATTTGAAAACTCCACGGCTGGTTTTATATTGGTTTCTCCCTCTATGATATGAATATCCTATCAAGTGTTTATACCTAAGTAAATTTTTATGAGTTTGTCTGCATTATAGAAGTCACAGTGTATGCATCCAGATTGATTTGTTAGTATAAATAGATGGAAATATGTTTCTCAGTTGATGAGTAACATAAGAGCCCTTCTCATCCTGTTTCACCAAACAGCTAAACCCACACACTTTCTTCCACACTTCCTCTTTTTTCCCCACATTTATCTCTGTATTGTTTTCAATCTCCAGAGATAGGATGACCACCTGCCTTTCCAACATATTGCAAAAACAACAGTGACTATGGTTGTTTTTTTCTAGTTATTTTATTGAAAAATAAAAATGTACCAAATGGCAGCAGAGTCACCAGCTGATAAGGTTTTTATGTATATAACACTGTGCTTTTGATAGGGAGTTGGCAATACTGTTCTAGGATTTTAATATCAAACTGTTTCCATCAGGCTGGAAGCTGTAACACTCAAATGGTACCTTCAGGAATTGAGTTGTATGCTTGCTACTGTAAGGTACTTTTTGAAACGGGATGTTAAACACAATTTATAGAAGAAAACAGAATTTTTCTTAAGTAGTAGAGAAATATCTTATTTATTTCTAGGTGTTGCAAAGTGGCTAATTGATTACCAAGCTCACTTTCCTCTTCTTGGCATACAACTAAATTATGATTCCCAGATAAAGTTACTTATGATTGAGTTTTAAGCAGTGGAATATGAGAAGTGTGTGCTCTTTCCAGGATTGGCTCACATAAACCTCCCAGGAGTTATCCTCCTTGCTATTTCCTTAGAAATTGGAAATCACATATTGAAGATGGCATAAATGCGAAGTAGAACAGAACTAGTCTCTAGAGAATATGGGCTGCCTATAGGAACAATTGATTGGGATTTTTTTTTTTTTTTTTTTTTTTTT
>NW_016825567.1:1245198-1257405 GCF_001698545.2 Rhinopithecus bieti | reverse complement strand
TTAGACGGAGTCTCGATCTGGAGTGCAGTGGTATGATCTTGGCTCACTGCAACCTCTGCCTCCCGGGTTCAAGCGATTTTTCTATCTCAGGCACCTGAGTAGCTAGGACAACAGGCGCCTGACACCACACCCGGCTAATTTTTTTTGTGTGTGTATTTTTAGTAGAGACGGGATTTCATGATATTGGCCAGGCTAGTCTTGAACTCCTGACCTTGTGATCCACCTGCCTCAGCCTCCAAAAGTGCTGGGATTACAGGCGTGAGCCACCGCGCCCAGCCTGGGATGTTTTATTAGCAACAATAAATAATAGGCCTACACCGTTTTATAAAAGATATCTACCAACAGTTAGAGAACTAATTTCGATGCTATATAGCCTACTCAAGAGAAGACTCAAGATACAAAATTTCTTAACAAAAATAAAAGGAGGAAAATATTGCCAATTCATTTCATGAAACTAACATAATGTGACATTAAATATAGGCAAGAACTGTACAAGAAAAGCAATTTCACTTATAAACACAGAAAATTTTTAATTGCAACATTGGATTCATCAAGTGAATCCAGTAATGTCTATAAAAATGTTGCCTAAGCAAGTGTTCTTATCCTAGGAATGAGGAAATTATTTAACAGCTTGTAAATTTAATACTTCAATTCAGATTTAAGGGGTGTGTGTGTGTGTGTGTGTGTGTGTGTATATATATATATATATATAATCATGTCAATAGACATAGAAAAAGCATTATATAAAATACTATAATTTATAACAAAAGTTGCAAGCTAGGGATAGTTTCTTTCAAAATATGACTAAAAAGATACAACAAAATTCACAATGCTCATTATCTGTAATTGTGAAATGTTAGGCATATTTCATTAAAACTGAAACAAGGTAAGGAAGTTCACTTTTTCTGTTTCACATTATAGTAGAGATCCTAATCAGTTCAGTAAGATTTAGAAATAAGTTAAAAGGATAAGTATTAAAAGCAAAGGTGTAAACAAGTCATTGCTAATAGATAACTTGTCTTTGTAGAATATTCAAGAGAAGATACGTACTGTTGGAGTTGATAGGACAATTCAACTGGATTACAGAAAATATGTTAACTCTTCCTCCCATAAATCTATAAATGTGATACAATTACATTAAATTCCATTTTATTTAGATAATTAACAAATTCAACCTTTTATTCATATTGAAGAGTAAAGGATCAAGAGTAGTCAAGAACAATCCTAACAAAGAAAAGTAAAAGAGAATAACTTATCCTTTCAAATTCTCAGTGCTAATTATAAAACCCCGGGAAAAAATACAGCCTAGAATAAAACTGGCACCCACAAGAAAACTCACAGCACTCACAGAACAGACACACACAGGTTTTGAATATGATAGCGGAGTATTACAAATCAGTGTAGAAAGATTCAGCCAACGGTGCTAGGCAATTGGCTATGCTTTGGGAAAAAAAAAAAAAATGAATTTGGACCTCATATCATATACATAAATAAGTTATGCATAGATTAAAAGTCCAAATATTAAAATCAAAATTTTTAAATATTTTAATTATATAGAATTACCTTATAGTATTGAAGTAGGAAAAAGAGTAAGACATAAAACACAAGCCAGATGAAAAAGACTGGTAAATGTGACTATCTTAAATGCAAACAGGCAAACTTTGGTATATGTGAGATACCATAAACTGATTTAAATAAAGCCACACTGCAGGAGATATTCCCACAGAATTTAAACAAAGATTAGTATTCTGAATATATAAATAATTTCAACAAGTCAAAATGTTAAAAAAAGATCTACTAATAGAAAAATGGATAAAGAATATGAATGCAAATTTCAAAAAAGGGGAAACTTTAATGGCCAATTATTTGAATTATTTGACAAGAAGTGTACCTTTACTTTTAGTCAGAAAAATTTAAATTAAAATGTCACAACTTGAAATTCATAATATTGGTGACATTTAAAAAATTAGGTAATACCAAGTTGATGAGAAAATGAAAAATCATTACTGAGAACAATATAAATCTGCAAATAATTTGAAAACAGCAAATAACACTGAAGATACACATATATCTCTACAATTTCACTTCTAAGTATTTGAATACCCTAGAGGAAATATTTAGAAATGAAATTGTAGAGATTTGAAAGTGTGGTCCTGAATCACTGGGGAGCTTTTTACAAATACAGATGCACTCAGATTAACTAAATAAAAAGATGCAACTTAACAAGATCTGTAGATAATTTATATCTACATTAAATTTGAGAAGCATTGCCCTGGACTAAAGCAGTGGTTCTCAATATTGAACGCACATTAGGACCACCTGAGATGTTCTCAAAATATATCAATTCATTGGCCCCACTGCTGAAAAAATAGAATTTCCATCTATACTGAAGAACTTCCCAAATGATCCATTTCATTGTTCATCCATGGAATCTCTGTACTAGAGAAAATCTCACATATGCACAAGGAAATACATGAAAGACTATGTAGTTTCCAAAAGCAAAATAAATCCTAATTGACTATGTGTTTATAAAATGTTAGTTGTATAATATAATCTTCAACTGCAGACATTCTCAAAATATATCAATTCATGGGCCCCACTCCTGAAAAAATAGAATTTCCATCTATACTGAAGAACTTCCCAAATGATCCATTTCATTGTTCAACCATGGAATCCCTGTACTAGAGAAAATCTCACATATGCACAAGGAAATACATGAAAGATTATGTAGTTTCCAAAAGCAAAAATCTGAACAAATCCTAATTGACCATGTGTTTATAAAATGTTAGGTTGTATAATATAATCTTCAACTGCAGACAAAATGAGTTTACTGGGTCCCTGTGTATCAATATCAACTATTCTGAAAATAAAATGCTGAGTGCAAAAGACAGTTGGGAAAGAATTGTGCAGTATGAAATTACGATACCATTTATGAAAATATACGTCAATTCTGTACTATTATTTAACAACTAAAAGTTCAATCCTTTCGGAAAGGAGCAGTGTTTTGTTTAAAATATACTGTGAAATGCAGAGCTGCTACAATTTAGACCAGGTTGAACTTTGGGGATCATTTCAAAGGCCTCATTTGGTCCCAAAGAAATAGTGCATTTCTGGGTGTACATGTAGGTCACAGATAAGCCAATCTTATGGTCATTAAAATCTAGCTTTTGCAGCAATGCTGATGCTAATGTTGCTCTCCTAACTGGATATTAACATAGTTCTATATTCTAATTTTTAACATTCAGCTGACCTGTATTCCCATCCAATCTCCTGCCGTCTCTACCACCACACATATTCATACGATTTTCCTTCCAAGCATACAGAAGTCCACTCTGTGTACTTTCCACTCCCATCTCAGGAGGCACTACAGAGCCTGGGTCATGTTTCAGCCATTGCAAGATGAGTCATCCTATTTACATACCTGGACTGGAAGAGTACAAGGTGCTTTTTAGAAAAAGATAGTCTGTTAACGTGCAGCACTATCATCAACTAGGTTTTTTGTGTGTGTAATTTTGGAGGTAGTGATAGACAAAGTCATTTCTCTCTTTAGGAAAAAGAACTCAGAAACAGGTTTTGATTTTGTGCATTTTCATTAAATTCAAATAATCTAGAAAATTGAGTGAGCTCAAAAGCTACAAGAAAGGCTCAAGCAAGCTGGATGCGGCATAGCTTGTGGTGACCAAGATTTTTTTGTTGTTGTTATTTTGTTTTTGTTTTCTTCACAGTGAAGAATGACTTACAATTAAGTGAAATAATTTTCAAAGTGAATTCTGCAGCAAAACTCCTTCTTAATTTTATCCAACGGAAAGTTTACAAATGCCTATCATCTACAGGTATTATGTTCCCTTAAGGCAGGAGTCATACTTCTTTACAATCTCTTTAGAGAGCCAGGGGTATAGAAGTACAAAAAGACATCACAAAAGAGGGAGGTAAATTGCTTAGTACCAAATAAGGGGATAAAAATTCACTTCTGGAGGTGTCAAGAGAAGCAATTTGGCCTACAGTGCTCAGAAAGACTTTTTAAAAGTTTTAAGTTTTATATAGGGGCCTGATAAAGATTACTAGGGACTTAACGGTAGGAACTATGGGTTGGTCATTTTTACAGCACATACTTACATAACTGAAGCTCATTAAATATTTGCAGATGGTGAGAGACAGGATTTGTATCATTAAAGAGGAGAAGAACTTCAGACAAGCCAGTATTGCTTGCAGAAAGACAGATGGGAATGCCAAAGGAGAGCAGGAAATATTTCTTGAATACTTAATATGTGTGAAACACTGTGCTACATACTTCATATCCATTACCTCATTTAGCAGTGCTTCGCAGTACCACACAGTCATGCTATGAATTAGGAATTATTAACCTAATTCTAAGAGAAGAAAAATCCGAGACCAAACCGACCATAAGCGGCAAGACTGGATCTCAACCCAATACTATTTTTCCCTAAATCTTATAGTTGGTATATTAAACATGCTGCCTGCTCACAAGGATCTAAGCTATTGAGTCATGGTAAGAAGATTCAAAATGAAAATATCCAATATGAAATCCAAGGCCATGAAATTTGGATTTAGGCTGCTTTGAAACTCTGGTGCTTACTGTTTGTTTGACATTGAACAAACGACTTAAATTTTATGATCCTCTATTTCCTTCTGTAAAATTTGGATAGTTAGAGAAAATACATCATAGTGATTTGGAGGAGAGTGTATAAGGTGATAAGTATACAGAAATAGCACATTACCTGACATAAATTATGTACTTGATAAATGTGTGCTTTATAGAACTAACATTAAATGCTGTTGGATTGAAGAACTTAAGCAGTCTTTCCTGTTTTCTTTTTTTAAGTTTCAGAATGGTTCTGAATAATATATACATTTCTCTTAATTTATTTAGTTGTCTTTGTTTCCTTCTAAATAATATTCTCTGAGCACTGACTCCTTTTCTATGGTTAGGTAGACTGCATCATTAACTTAGTCACAAATTCTCTATTTCTGCAGATCATTTTTATTGAATATCTTTAGAAAAAACCAACAGAGCTTATATTGTTTAACCTGCATCACTGTAGTATCTAGTTGCAGAAGGTACTCAAGCATAAAATTTGTATGTTTTTATCAGAGGTATCATTCCTTGTCATTAAAAACGTTTATGAGTCTTTAACATTGGCCAATAGATGGCTGATATTAAAGGACACAAAGAGCCAAATATTCTCACCCTTCCAGACCAGATACTCTCTCCTCATACAAGACGAACAGAGCATAGCCAGGTGAGAGAACGTGCTGTAGAGAGCCAGCTATCCTGAAGCTATGACTGGCTTTTTGAGAGTATCACTGATCCAGACCTTTTAGAGAGTAATATCAGACTTGATGAAGCAGAGAGTCCCTACATTTATCCTAAAGACAAACAGCAACTGAAAAAATACAGAAAAAATCTTCAAGAGAAAGTTCACAGTGAATATCCCCTTAAATGATAAATAAAAGATACAGAGGCTAAATTTTAAAAAATGACTAAAGAAAGTATACAAAAAAGAAAAGTGACAAAGCTAAGACATTAGGTGAAAGTAAAAAGTACAATTGCATGTAATAAAAGAACAGGATAAATAATAACTAGCATTAATTATATCTTCATTATGTACCAAGAACTATTCTAAGTACTTATACATATTAAAGAATTACATCTTCACAATATTTATGTGAAACATTTTCACTCCTATTTTGCTGATGGGAAGACCAAGGCAAACTCATTAACTTGCTCAGATCACTTAATTGTTAACTAGAGATCTAGGATTCAAACTGAGCTGATCTGAGTCTGAAATCTAATATTCTTTTCCTCCAAGGCTCTACAGGCAGAAAACAAAAACAGTTGAGCTTTATAAGACAAATCTTGGATTGAAGAGGAACATATTGCGTGGAGAAACCTTAGCTTCTCACAGCTGAGGAAGAGTGTTGATACCTTACTTACCCTCATAATCCCTTTAATCCCCTATTTTGTGAGTGCACCTATGAATGCATTCAAAGACTGGGTGTAAACAATTTATATAAGTAGCCAACACTACTATATGAAGACATTTACCACTCTGAATTATTAAAATTATATCCTCACGTATCTGCCTTATTAGACTGTGAGCCTTTTGAGGGTAGAGGAAAAGATCTTGTATTGAATGGTGTGCTCTTCTTTTTTGTTTTTTTTTTTTTTTTGTTATACTTTAAGTTCTGGGATACATGTGCAGAACGTGCAGATTTATTATATACGTATACATGTGCCATGGTGGTTTGCTGCACTCATCAACCCGTCATCTACGTTAGGTATTTCTCCTAATGCTATCCCTTCCCTAGCACTCCACCCCCCGACAGGCCCCGGTGTGTGATATTCCCCTCCCTGTGTCCATGTATTCTCATTGTTCAACTCCCACTCATGAGTGAGACTATATGGTGTTCGGTTTTCTGTCCTCGTATAGTTTGCAAGAATGATGGTTTCCAGCTTCATCCATGTCCTGCAAAGGACATGAACTCATCCTTTCTAATTAAATATAATTCCATGGTGCATATTGTGCCGGCATCTCTTATCCAGTCTTCATTGATGGGCATTTGGTGTTGGTCCAAGTCCTTGCTAGGTGTGAACAGTGCCAGGCAGTAAACATAAGGTGAGCATCGTGTCTTTGGTAGAATGATTTATAATGCTTGGATGTACCCGTAATGGGTTCCTGGATCAAATCGGTATTTGGTTCTAACCTTGAAGAAAATCGCCACAGCTGTCTTCTCACAATGGTTTGAAATACCTCACACTCACACCAACAGTGTAATAAGTGTTCCTATATTTCTCCATATCCTCTCCAGCATCTGTTGTTTCCTATTTATTTATTTATTTATTTATTTATTTATTTATTTATTTATTTGAGAGAGACTCTCACTCAGTCGCCCAGGCTGGAGTGCAGTGACACGATCTCGGCTCACTGCAAGTTCCGCCTCCTGGGTTCACGTCATTCTCCTGCCTCAGGCTCCCGAGTAGCTGGGACTACACGCGCCCACCACTCCTGGTTAATTTTTTGCATGTTTTTAGTACAGCGGGGTTTCACCGTGTTAGTCAGGATGGTCTCGATCTCCTGACCTCGTGATCCGCCCGCCTCGGCCTCCCAAAGTGCTGGGATTACAGGCGTGGGCCACCGCGCCCAGCCACAGAAGCTCTTTAGTTTAATTAGATCCCATTTGTCAGTTTTGGCTTTTGTTGTCATTGCTTTTGGTGTTTTGATCATGAAGGCTTTGCCCATGCGTATGTGCTGCATGGTATTGCCTAGGTTTTTTTCTAGGGTTTGTATGGTTTTAGTTCTTAAGTTTATTATTTGCAGAACGTCTGACATACTGTAAGTGCTCAAAAATCCTAGTTTGACACTCTCTCCATCCCTCTTCCTTATCCCTGTAACATACGGTTCATGTCCTCATATTCCACTTTCAATCAAAATTATTTGTTTTCTTTCTACATGGTAGCCTCTGTGCACTTATGCTTTGCCTTCCTCTTTATTAAGAGAGGCCTCTGTTCCCATCCAGCCTCATGCCTTCACTTGAACACTAAGCCCATTCACTTTAACTACTCAAGAGCTTCATTTCACTACTCCTCCCATTCTCTCCCACATCATCCAGTGTTTCACCTTTATTAGATCATTCCCATAGCATGTGTTATAGTTCCTCAATCTTTAATAAAAAATAATCAGAAACAGAAAAACAACAAAAGACTTCTTGAGAAATCTTTTCTGTTTACTGCCTCATTTTACAATGAAATGCCTCAAAATAGTGTTTGTAGTCATCATATAATTTTCTCTTGATTTCTTTCTAATTACACTTTCACCACTACTACTTCCTGCAACTACCTTCTTTCCTACCATCCCACAATGAAGCACATTACTTAACCCAGTGACTGGTTCTCAGCTCTCATCTTACTTAGTGTATTACTCAACGTTTAGAGTAATTGATCACTTTGTTCCCCTTGAAACATTTTCTCCGCTTCTCTGGACATCACACTCTCCTGGTTTTCTACTAACCTTTACTGGCCTCTCTTTGCCAGTCAGCTCTGATGGTTTTTTCCCCTTGTCTCCCTAGTCTCCTGATGTTAGAGCATCTCAAGCATAGATTGTTGGACCTCCTTTTATCTACATTACTGCTTTAGTGAGTCCATCACATTTTATGGTCTGAAATACCAACTAAAAAGTCAACAACTCTTCCCTGAATTGTAGACACAGATCTCCCTCATTTCTTTTCTTTGGGTTCAAGATTAGATGTACAATTCCCTGCTCAGTATCTTCACATGGTTGTCTGGTACATATCTCAACATGTCTAATGAAAACTCTTGTTATTTCCACTTAAGCTATCTATCATGTCAGCTTTTCTTATCTCAGTTAATCATAACTAGTTTTTCCAATTTGCTCAAACCAAAATCCTTGAAATCACCCTCGGTTTCCCTCTTATTCTCACACTCCACATCTATTATCAGAAAATCTATTTGCCTCTAACTTTAGAGCCTCCCAACTTCTCCTGCTGTTGTCCATGTCCCAGGCAATCAGTTCTCAACACAGAAGTCACAGTAATTCTCATAAAATAAATCAGATTGCATTGCTTTTCTGCCCAAACACTCCAATAGTTTCTTATCTGTTATGTACTGCATTCTGTTGTTAGCAGAAATAAGGACATTAAAGGTGATTCTGATGAGGGTTCTGAAAGAAAAAAGGGAAGACAGTAGTGCAAGCTATCATTATTTTAGAAAACATATATATCATTAACATAATGTTAGTAGAAATATGAACACTAAAGACGCTCTGGTAGGGTCTCAGATGAAAATGAGGAACATGTTATCAGAGACTGAAAGAAACACGGTCCATGCTACGGAGTGGTAAAAACTTGGCTGAATTGTGTTCTAGTGTTTTGTGGAAGGTAGAACTTAAAAACAATAAACTTAGATATTTAGCTGAAAAGATTGCTAAGCAAAATGTTGAAGGTACAGCTTGGATTCTCCTTACTGCTTATGATAAAATGAGAAAGGAGAGAAATAAACAGAAGAAGAAATTATTAACAGAAAAAAAAAAAAACAGAACTTAAAGATTTAGAGAATTATCAGTTTACACATACTGCAAAAAAATGAGAAAGTGTGTTCTGGAAGGGACAACAAAGGTATGGCTAAACAAGTACTCCATAAAGAGATTGCCCCTGGATTTAATCAGCTGTCTCTCCAGTACCCAGCACAGGAAAATAGACTATTCATATGTGAACATGCTTCATCCTTCAAAAAAAGAAAGCATGACCTTGAAGGTAATTCAGACATCATCGGAGCTCCCACTTGCACCACAGGCCCACGGCATACATACCCAGGAAGCAAGACTGTTTACTTCTCAGAGAGGGTGGGGCCACCTTCTAGATTTCAGTAGCCAAACTGCGCCTTAAAGAGTCATGGGGGCAGGATAATGCTTAAGGCTATGGAAGTGATGCTGCTGCCTTGTTCGGCCTGGAGAGCAGAGCATCTGGCCAAAGAGGAGTATTCTTAAGCCTTAAGATCTAATAAAATGCCTTGATAGGTTTTAGAATGGCTTAGGACTCATCATGTCTTTCTTCTTTCTGATTTCTCTCTCTCAGAATGGGAATGTTTATCTTATTCCGAATCCACTGTTGTAATTTTAACACACATAACTAGTCTTGTTTCACAGGCTCATAGCTGGCAAGGAACTTTGCCTCAGGATGAGGCATACCTCTTGACTCACCTATATTCTATTTAGATGATATTTAGATGAAACTTTGGACTTGAAATTTATGCCCAAATGGGTTAAGACTTTTGGTGCTGTTAGCATGGGGTGAATATATTGCAAGTGAGGACATGAATTTGGGGAAGTGGGACAGAGGTAAGAATTTTGTGGGCCAAATTGTGTTCCCCTAAATTTATATGTTGAAATCCTAACCTCCAATGTGACTTTGAGGGTTTGTAGACAGGGCCTTTAAGGAGGTAACTCACGTTAAATGAGGTCTTCATGGCTGGCCCGTAATCTAATGTGACTGATGTCCTTATAATAAGAGGCAGAGACATCAGACCTCTCTTTCTTTCTGCATACACACGGAAAAATGGCCATGTAAGGACACAACCAGAATGTGGCTATATATGAGTCAGGAAGAAAGATACCACCAGAAACCATCCCTGATAGCACCTTGATCATGAAGTTTCATAAAAATAAATATATTTTGCTAAGTCGCTCAGTCTTTGGTATTCTGTTATGGCAGCTCAAGCAGAATAACATACCGTCACACTCAGAGCCAGCGGTATAGTCTGTCCAATGGCTGACAGTGGCCTTCCTCTCTACATCCTGTTGCTTTTCCAATATAATCTATTACTATTTTTCTACCAGCTCCATTGGTTCCTTACTCTCTGGCATTCCCATGGCTCAGGGGCTATAACTTGCAGTTCCATTTATCTGGACTCTCCCTTCAGATATATGCATAGCTTTTTCCCTGTACTTCTTTTAATTCTTTGTCCAAATATAACCTTGTCAAAAATGATTTCCTTGAACATTCTGTTTACAAATTTTACCTTCCTACCTTCCTTGATAAAAAAAAGTCTTCATGGAACGTGCCACCTTCTGACATATTACATAAATTACTTACATATTTTGTTTCTTGTCCCTTCTTACTAAAATCAAAGTTCCTTGAATAGAAATTTTTGTCGATCTTGGTCACTGTTCACTTCAGTGCCTAGAATAGATTCTGTCAGATAATAAATGTTTAATAAGCATTTGGTAAATTAATGGAAATGTATTTATATTTTCTTCTCTGCTAGTCAAAGAATAATGACCTTCATATTTGTACTTCTAAGGCCTATATGGTAAATATAAAATATTTAATACTTTCATTAAATATTTTTATTAAATATGAATAGAATAATAACAAAATAATAAATCAAGGTTGATAACAGGGAGAGGAATCAGGGGTCTAGTATACAACCCTACTATTTCTTTCATTTCTGACATTTATATAAAGTTGTTATTCTGTGTAATATTTGGAGATAATTGCTAGGAATATGACATTTATCTTAGGCTGTGTTTGTTTTTTCATGTGTTATAAACTTGATAATAAACAGCAATAACAGGTCCTGTTGCCAAGCTTGCCAACTAATGTGAATGTTGCAAGGTGAATTAATTAGTAAGAACAGATGTCATGCATGCAATACAGTTCTAAGAGATCCGCTGGCCATGGTCCAGTAGCTGGCCTCTAAGTACAGACTGCATACATAGACACCATCCAGTTTAGGTTCACATGTGGAATCACCGAGATGTCTTTGCACTGTTTTTGAATATCACTTTCAAGGATAATAACACACCAACATAATTTTTGAGATAATTGGAATGTTGTATTCAGCTAGGTATTGCAAGCTCATTACAGTTTGCAAACAATATTTACAGTTTCTCATATTTCTTTTGTCAAATGCTTAACTACTTGCCTGCTGTAATGTATAATAGGCAAAGAACTGAAATGCAAGTGCACCTGGTTTATTTTAATAGCAAATTTTTATTCATGTTCTCAGTAATAGGCATAGGAAAAGTAAACAGAAATTAAGTGGTTAATGAAAAAATAATGACTATGGAAAATTTGCTTTTGCGAACTGCTTAAGTTCTCATTATCCAAATAAAAATGATTGAAAATAGTCTCAAAATGAAGTAAGGATTTCAATCTATTACCTTTCTTAACATCTGCCACACGTTTACCAAGAAATTCCCATTATTATTTCTAAAATTAAGCAATATCTAACTCAAGAATCTGAATATTGCAGTGGGCAATAAATGCAAAGTGTATTATGAAAACCATGTCACAATAAACAAAACCTCTGCTTTTTCCATTGGACAGGTTAGTTCCCTGGCCAATACCTTTTTAATCAACTGTTGATTTGGTCTGACCATGAAGATATATTAAAGTTATATTAACATTTTAAGAAAATATACTACAAAATATTACAAAATCTAGCTCCTGAAGTTAAGCACCATTTGAATTTTTAAAATTATCTTAAAGTTCTGTCTTTCATACTGTAGTTGAAATCCTTGTAAAGCCCTATGATAACAAAGATTTTTAATACTGTAGTATAAAAAAGTATCAAATGAGTGTGTAGGTCTATAAAAAGTAAGAAATAATTTCAACTCAAAATCCTTTTGAAAATTCCTCCTACCCACCATTGTAAAAAAAAAAAAAAAA